>NW_026914255.1:600000-871821 GCF_034315485.1 Pezoporus occidentalis | reverse complement strand
AATCAACTGTGTCTTGTTCTTCTTGTTGCTTTTTTGTGTCTTTGGCTATTACTGAAGAATTTGCTACTGTCAAGTTCTGTTTAGCATCAAACCAATCTTCATTCTCTTCTTCATTTTTCACACAGCCTTGATGGTTGAAATAATTTTCAGTGTGTTAAAATTCAGACCATGGTATGTCATGTGAATGAATAACAAATCTGGATCTTCTCTGAACAGCTGGCAAAGAAAAGATTTGTCTTAATTTTCTGAGGAAAAGAATTTATATTGAAAACAAAAAGCAATTAAGAAATTATCTCGCAGGAGACATAAGAAGACTACATTTGGAAGAACTTCATCTTAACCGATAGCGGAGAAAGTGCCCAGCCCAGCCCAGCCCAGTCCAGCTAAGGTGGATTCCCATGTTAGTAGCACTCTTCCTAATCTCACCATGTAGGTGATGTCCAGCACCAGGATATTCTTCTGACACCTTAGGTGTAGGAGCAGGGACTGGAGACATTTGCACTTTGGGAGCTGTTCTCCAGGACACCTGATAGCACTCTACAGAGGGAGGGGTAAGCAGATATAGTTTTAGGTATCCAAGCAAGGGTGGATTGACATGTTAGTGGCATTGTTCCAGAGAGTACCATGTGTAGGATATGCCCAGCATCAGCTTTCTGTCCTGGCACCTTACACTTAGGATCAGGGTCTGGACGTTCATGCTTTGGAAGCTGGTTTCTCAGTCACCAGAGCGTGCTGTCCAGTGAGGTTTCGCACAGATGGAGTTTTAGGTGGTAAGTGAGGATGTCCGTGTTGGTGGCACTGTTCCGGAGGGCACCATGTGTAGGACATGCCCAGCTCCTGGTTTCATCCTAACACACTAGGCTTAGGAGCAGGGGCTGGACACTGGGACTTAGGGAGCTGGTTTGTCAGCTACCTGAGAGTGCTGTCCAGTGAGGTAAACCAGAGATGGAGGTTTAGGTAGCAAGGTAAAGTACTGGTGCCGGGACTGCGGGATCAGCCTGAGCCGAACAGGCTCCTCGCTGCTGTGTTTGGCCATGGAAAGCGTCGCCTCGTGCCCACCATCCCTGAGGAGCCGCCGTGGGTTGTGCCCCGGCCCAGGGACGCTGGTTCGTCACACGGCTCTCCGGGACCCTGCTGCGGGACCCCGGTTCGTCACACGGCTCTCCGGGACCCTGCTGCAGGACCCCGGGCACGGCGCCGAGGGGCTGAGGGACTCGGGACACGCGGGGCCGCGGAGCTGGTGCTGCAGAGCGGTTCTGAGGTTCACTGGGGTTTCTGTGACCAGCGCCCGGGGACACACAGGTGATGTGATAGAGAAGCGAGGCGGGAGCGCGCTGAGCCCTCCCCAGGGGATGGAGCCCCGCCCGGTTCTTCCTGGGAGCACGGAACGCGTTTCCTGGCTGTCCACGCACAGCCGGGGCCGTCCTGCAGCGGCAGCGGCATCAGCTCCCGGCACACAAAGCCCAGCCGGGAGCCGGGAGCATAGGGGCGTCCATCGGTGCCGGACTGCTCCCGGCTTTGCTGCTCGGGGAGCTCCGTAAGAGGGTCATTGCCCAGAACCGGCCCCGTGGGGCTCCAGCTGACGCCAGGGGCGGGGATGGGTGCCTGTGGAAGGTGGCGTGGCCGTGCGGCGCGGGGAGAAGCCGCTGCCGAGAGCCACGGCCGGGGTTAGAGAGGAGCGGTCGTGGTGGAAACCGGTGTGGAGCTGGCGTTGCCGGGGCTTTGGCTAGAGCTTTCAGTCCAGCTCCGCGTGTTCTGCCCGGGAATGTAGGAAGGAAAAGCAGTGAGCCGGGAACGGGGACCGCGGCTGCAGGTGACGTAGCTGGGGGGAGGCCAGGGGAGGGCGGGATGGGCGAGCAGGCTGGCAGTCGGACCCCAAAAAGCCCCGGCGCGGGAGCGCGACTTGTGAAATTACGGGGCGGGGAGAGGACGGGGGGGTGGGGGGGTGGGGGCAGGGGGGCGGAGTTTCATCTATAAAAGGGGGGGGGGGGGGGGGAGGGCTGGGTGATGCCTATGGTGGGGGCCGGGGGGTGCGCGGTGCGAGTGCGGATGGTGCTGGTGCGGGGCAGCTGGTTGTGGTACAGTCAGGGGCGCTGGGGCCTCCGGGTCCCGGGGAATAAAGCCCGGACTGACGGAATCTGGCGCTCTTACCCTCGCCGTCTACAGGTCACCGGTTCTTTCCCGGTCCCCGGCCGGGCTCGGTGAGTGGGGCCTTTAGGGCTCCAGCGGGGGCTGCAGCTCAGTAGAGCCGGGCCCGAGTTCGGGGACCCCCGTGCTCCCAGGACGTGGCTGGCGGGGGCTCCGAGCCCCGCTCCCCGGGAGAGCCGAGCCCTGCCGGGCTGGAACTGGCTCCGGGCCTGCCCGGGGCTTCCCGATGTGCTAAACACATAAATGTATTGGCTTTCACAAATCATAGGTGTGTTTATGTGGGTATAACTGTACGAGTTTACAATAACAGAAACAAAACTCGATAAAGACACAAGACTAGACAATAAGTTAAAAAGGTTCAGATCTCTTGATCAAAACAGAGTCACATAGCAAAAGAATTTGTAAAGGTAACAGAAAGGGGGGGGGGATGTGAAGCTTGATATAAGGTAAGCTAGTGCCTGGAAAAACATAAAGTACTTTTTTAGCTTAACTTAGGTTGTAGAAAGAGAACAATGTTTATGTTGTTAAGTCTGTGGAATGTAGTGGCCCCACTAAACATGAATTAATTGTTTCACACTAGTCTTCTAAAGTAGTTTTAAAGAACAATGTTTGTGTTGTAAATCTGTGGTGAGATAACAGGATTTAGTGGCCCCGGTAAACATGAATGAGTTATTTCACACCATCCTTCTACTTATCAGTTAGAGGCAGAGCCTCCCAAACATCTGCTAGCTTGGGAGACTCCTTGTCTGCCCATCCTGCAATAAATTTTGCAGGCAGAGCACACAGTTCTAAATCTTTGCTAGTTATCAGAATAATTACAGATATATCTGGTTGTGTGATTACTGGGGGGTCCAACTGGGCCAAAGGTGAAAAGTACACTGTGAGGAAGACTGCTTACTTCATCTTGAAGAACCCTACTCACAAGAGGAACACTGTTTACTTCATCCTCAAGGCCCCTGCCCACAATCACCGCAGAGCAGTGCGCAGATGCCAAAAGGAGGAGACTTATGATATTAAATTCTTGAAGCTAGTTACAATATCCCCTGCCTATACGTGGGAATTATGAATATGTATGTAACTAATGTAATAGTGAAAGTATATAAACCTGTAACAAATACTAATCACTTGCGCCTCTGGGTACGGTCATGCGCCCAGCGCTGTTGCTTTTGTTTTATTGACTTTGTCCCTCAATAAAACCTTGTTATCTCGTTTAGAGGAGTGAGTTCATATTTCACACCGAGAAGAGCATGGGGCTTGCTTGCGGGGAGGGCACCTGGGCTCCGGCACACGTGGCCTGGTCCTGGTGATACGCGGATTGATTCCACAACTCATTAAAAGTTGTAAAGTAGGTATGCTTTTTATTCAGCGCTGAGACGCACGGGGATAATTCCTCAAAGTCATGCGTGCCTCAGTGTTGTTACCCTCTACATTTATTCCCTAAAGTTATATATATTCATAAGGTTGCACAATACGCCTATACATATTCATGTCCTATCCCCGCTTCGTATTATAATGAGTTAGAAGGTCCTTTGCGCCTGCGCAGTACCGCCTCTGGTCATGGGCTTCATCTGGTCAAGATGAAGTAAATGAGTCTTCCTTTTCTTGAACTTTCCACCTTTTAGTTTTCACATATGGCCTTAGGGTTTGGTCGGTGTCCCAGCCATAAACCATCTGCTTCTCCCCCTTCAGGTGTCTGCTTTTCCTTATCAATAGCTGATTATCAGTAGAATTAGGCCTCTGCTTTTCCTTGTCAATAGAACCAGGTGTCTGCTTTTCCTTATCAATAGCTGCTTATCAATAGAATCAGGCCTCTGCTTTTCCTTGTCAATAGAACCAGGTGTCTGCTTTTCCTTATCAATCATTAGTGCCTTTGTTCTGCTTAGTAGGCATGATAGGTACAGACAATACTTTTGTTTAAGCAATTGAATTCCTCTAACCCCCTTGTACAACCCCCTCGTACATTGGCTAACCCTGTATTACTGAGAGAGGAGACTGAGGGCTGAGCCTGGCCTGGAACTGGGCTCGGAGCTGAGCAATAAAGTCCTGAGCGTTGGAGTCTGGAAACCAACCGGCTGCTGGGGCCACTTTGTGTTCAGACACAGAGACCGAGTTCTGCGGTTTGCAGGCTCAAAACCGGGGTCAAGGAAACCACATTTGGGGCTCAGAAATGGAGACCAAGCCCCACGTTTTGGAGTCTGGAGCCTTGCTCATGTGGTCTGTTGCGGGGCTCAAAGACAGCCCAGGTCCTGTGTTTTGCTGCTCAAAATCAGGTTCAGAGCTTAGAAACGAAGTCCCGTGTATGGAAGTCTTGACATGAGGTGGCTCAATGGGCTGATGGCTCAGCGCTTAGAAACGAAGTCCCGTATATGGAAGTCTTGACATGAGGTGGCTCAATGGGCTGATGGCTCAGCTCAGAAACACAGACCAAGTCCTGCACTTTGGGGGCTCAAAACCACGCTCCCTTGGCCAGCTTTGGAGCTCACAGGGACCAAGTCCTGAGTTTCGGGTGCTTGACACCAGACTCCTTGGTAAGCTTTAGCACTAACAGAAAAACAAACAAACAAACAAAAAACCCACTAAAATACTGAGATTTGGGGGTCAAAAAACCGGATTTAGGGCTCATAAAGAGATTAAGTGCTATGGTTTTGGAGTGTGAACTTGGGGTCACTCAGCCAGTTTTAGGGCTCCACCAAAGCCAGGGCCAGGATGCAGGGTTCTGTCCTTGGGGTAGCTGCTGCAACAAAGAGCTGGGGAGCAGAAAGCAGCCAGGGCCTGTACCAGGAACTGCAAGCCCACAGCCACAGCCAGGGTGGGGGACCGGAGGGAGCTGGTGAGAAACCGAGCAGCAGAAGGCAGGGGGAGGCAGTTCTGAGTGCCTTTGGCCACCCACCAGCATCGGGCACTAATGAGCCGCAGCTCCCCTGGTCTCTGCTCCTGCTCTTTGGAGACCCCCAGGAATCTCAGGCAGTCGCTCACTCATCCAGGCTGGGGGTTCTGATGCCAAGGTCATGCCCGGGTGTCCAGGGATGTCCAGCCTGCACAGCCCAAACCGTGCTGGCCTGTGCGGGGCTGGAAACGCTCTGTGTGCAGTCAGAGAACGTGTCTCCTTGCGGGATGTGGCAAATCCACCAGAACTCGCCTCACATGGGACCTTAAAAGCATTAATTGCACCACAAAGCACCCAGGTCGCGACAGGGCCTCCCCCTTTCCGCCCAGGACCATACGGTATCTGCTGCTGCCAGCGCGCCCCCTGATGGCTGCGAGCGGTACCGCGCCCCGGGGCCAGTTGTACCCTTGGGGGCGCTCGGCACTGCCTGGACAGACCAATCAGCGGCTGCCGGGGGGGTGCCGGGGGCTGCCCTGCGGTGCCGCCCTCTAGCGGAGGAAGAGCAGCAAAGCGGCGCCTGCGGCTTTCGTGAGGGAATGGAAGGGAAGGGTAGCGGAAACAAGAGCTGTGGGAGCAGTGAGGTGCTGCGGGAGCATCAGAGCATTCCAGTTGGTACCCTTCCTCTTATCCAGGGATTTCACTGATCAGTCTTCCACCTCTCCTCGAGCCCTGGGAGCTTGAAGAAATTCCTTGCTTCATGGAATTCTAAACTCCAGTTCTACAAAGCTGTCACTTCCACTTCCATTGCCTCAGCAATGTTGTACGTGGTCATTCCCTGCCCAGCCACGGTCAGTCAGTAAAGCATCTTGAGAAACAGAGTGAAGAATTAAGGCAGGAATGAACACATCCCCAAACCTGCTCCAGACAGATTTCCGGCTGCTGGTGCTGGAAACTAGCCCTCACGCCAGCCAGACCTAACCTGAACCCTTCAGAGCCACAAGAGATGTTGCTGCTGGAAATCCGTCTGCAGTGGGATTTGGGCCCCTGCCCTGCCTGCCCAGCCTGGATCCTGGCTGCTTTCGTAAGGCAGGATCTTTAGCGTTGAGCTGAGAGGTGTCCAGCACTTACCTCCCACCTCTGCTGCAGCCTGGCTGCAGCCCCATGGCTGCACCATGGTGTAACACCACATCTGGGTGTGCTGAAGTGAAATGCCAAAGGTGTTGGGTGTCTCAGATCCAACTTCTCTGCCATTCTGCACTCACATTGCATCATATATCCCAGCCTGTGCTGCCCAGCCCACCTGAGCTCCTGTACTCAGGTTGTAAAAGTAACACTGCCCCTGTGTCTCCGCTGGGAGAATGATCCCTGCCCCACAGACAGCAGCAAAGTCACCCCAGGCCCATTTTCCTCCCAGCCCCAAGTGACTGCCTGACTCCAACTCAGTCTCCAGTTACAGCTTTGTCACTGGCTGCAGAAAATGACCGTGGCCAACACCTACTAGTCTAATAAATGATAGAGAATGGCAGTTAAGCCACACAGGAGAAAGAAGAGCACAAAGTGCTCCCTTATACCCACTGGGTGTCCTTTCAGTACTCACCTGGAGCTAAATACGCTGGTTCTCTGTGCTGGTATTTACTTCTGAGATCCAAGAACAGTGACAAATGGGATTGCAAAACAAGATCCTGCCTCAGCACGTGCCCCAAGGGCTACACAGCTGGGAGCTCTTTGCAGTTCCTCTCCTTCAAAGGCACATTCTGCCAATCCCTCAGCAGCACTTCTGTGAATTCAGTTTAAATTGGCCTTTCCTGAACGTGTGGCTGTGACTGACACAGACCAGGTGAGGGCTCCCTAGTGCTCGGGGCATTTCAGAAACCCACCACCTCCATCAGAAACACTTCACCTTGTGCTGTTCTAACTTTCCACTGAGGTACTCACTCACTCCTACTTCCCTTGGGGGAATAAACCTCATCTTCCTTCTTCCCTGGTATTCCTGATGAATGAGCTCCCAGAATTCAGAGCCAGAAATCCTTGCTGCGACATAAATCCTGGCCTGATGCTCAGGATAGATTTTGATACTGATTTTACTCTCTGGCCTGCCCACGTTTTCATTGCCCTCTCAGCCATCATGTGTCACTATGGCACACGTGCCAGTGATGCTGTGCTGGAGCAGTCAGAGAGCAGGCAAGCCGCAGCGTACACACACACGCTATTGCACAGAAACCCAAAAGCACTCACCTTGAGGTGGCTCTATTAACTAACTATTTAGTTAAGGATTGCACCAGGATACAAAGCAGAGGGGATCGGTGTCCTCTGAGGGATCACAAGCATCTACGGTAACGTCCCACGCAACAGCAGTGTCACAGACCCTGCAAGAACAAAACCAAGTCTATAACTCATGTCCCGCACAGCAACTTCCCCTCTAACTGCTATAAGACTTTCAAATCAGGAGGAGAAATCAGAGCACAAGACAGCTCTGCAATGCATCAACATCTTGTGAGCCGTTCTGAGGGGAAAAAGCAAATACTCACCCATCACATCCACAAGCAATTCACCCAGGACACAAATCTGTGTCCTGCTCTACTTTCTGCAGGCTCTGTCCCCACAGCAGCAGCACATCACACATGAGCAGCACTTTCAGCTCCACAGGGGCAGTCCTATTCTGTCCCAGGAGAACAGGCAGCTTTGGAAGGAGGTGTTTCGCTTTCCAGATGATTCTTACTATTCGTCAGGCCAGATGGGACTGTCAGAGCCCCTGAGGCATGTAAATGCCTGATCCAAGCATGGGATCGATGCTCCTGTCCCTGTACATAATCCACAGGGACCTCCTGGCTTCTTAGAGCCACCCGTGCTGCTGGCTGGAAATGGTGACAGCCTGGTGCTGCCCTTGATGTGCTTGGGATGGGTCTGGGATCTGGGAAAGCTGGAGATGTTTCTCCCTTGTCCCCACAGGGATTATTTTAAATGGGTCTTTCTTGTTTCAGCTGTTTTGAGTTGATTTGAAGGGCAGTAGGAAATCAAGTAGTAAATGTTCAGTTCATAGTCTCTGCCCATGATTTGCCTGTTCTAATGAGAACACAAAGGTGTGAACTCCGCACACAAACACTCAGATCTGATGCCACAAATCCCAAAGACTATGGTGTGTGAGGTGACTCTGGGCACCCCACAGACGCTGCTCACCACTAGCCCTCCCTGTGTATCGCTGCTGAGGAGACACTTTGAAATGCTGTTTCTGCTCCCTTTTCCTCCAAGGGTGCTGAGGGCCTGGCTGAGAAGGCAGCCCTGGAGATGGCAGTTGCTCGGTTCCAGCTGCAGCTGATTGTAGGTTTCAGAGTGCCCAGCAGGTCATTATCACCCCTATGGTGTCACCTGAAGCCTCCCCGGGCACACACCTTTCTCCATTGTCCCTACCTCTGTATTTAAGCTCAGGTCAGGGTCTGCTTTTCATTTCCCTGACAGCTGTGTTATACATCTTTTGTTTTTTCTATTTAATTGGTGTATTCATTTTCTGTCTTTATTGCAAGAGTGCTGTTGGGCTGCCTTTAACTCCTGTTTAGGTACTGTGGGGTTGTGAATATGGGGGACAGTCTCTGTTTTCCTGCTGTCCTTTAGTTTAAGGTTTTTTGTTTTCTGATTTCATTGCCATTTGCCTGCATTGCTGAGCCGGTACCAGTGTGTGATTTCATAGGGGTTTTGATTCTATTGCCTAATACAAGAAGGCTGGAGCATGTTTTTTTTAACACATGCTGGTTAACTTTTGCCATACTGATTGCACCTAGAAATGTGCAGTTTGCTCACAGCACAATGGCAGAGCTTCTTCTTATCCTATCTCTGGTAAACTACTTATCTTTTTAAGCCTAGTTCAGATTAAAGGGGCTCTTCTGGTGACCTGTACCTGTGGAGGGGACGATAGGAGACCTCCTGAGAGTAAGGACATTTTTTCCAGTTGAAGTCAGAGTTGAAGCTTGTGTTCTTGCTCTGTATGTGGAGATGTAAGTAGGGTCTGGAGCACTCACTGTCATTCCTGAGATTCCTTTCCTCCACCCATAATCTGTATGAGGAGGGAGAAAGCGTGCAGTGATAATGGTGGGATGACTATTACCAATTCTGATACGAGGTCTGGATTTTGGGGGAGGCAGGAACAGGAAAGGCAAAACCTGCCATCCCAGATACAAAGGCCACCTACACCTAGTTCAACCTGGGCTATACAGACTATTCTTTCACCTTCTGCCTCCTGCCATGGAATTTTAGGTGGCCAAGCAAGGGTGGATTGCCATGTTGGTGGCACTGTTCCAGAGCTCACCATGTGTAGGTGATGCCCAGTACTAGCTGGCACTTTAGGCTTAGCATCAGGGTCTGGACATTCACACTTAGGGAGCTGGTTTCTGGGGCACCTGGGTGCACTCAGTGTAGGCAGTACACAGATAGACTTTAACGTGCCTAAGCAAGGGTGGATTCCCGTGTCGGTGGCACTGTTCTGGTGGTCACCATGTGTAGGTGATGCCCCACACCAGCTTTCTGTCCAGATACAGGCACTTTAGGCTTAGGAGCCAGGGCTGGACATTTGCACTTTGGGAGTTCTGCACCCTTTCTACAGGTCAACAACCTGATGCCGATTGCAAGTGACCAGTTGTGTCCTTTTGCAACTGGTGGTATTCTTCATGAGTCTGCGCAACTCACTGTGAATTATGTGAACATCCCAAACTTCATGGGCTCCTTACAGTTTTTTTTAGGCTTGCCTGTTCAATCTGGCAGGCTGCAGATTGCAGTTACATGCATGTTATTGCTGCATATATCTAACCTTTCCCTAGAAGACCCCCAGGTAAACTCTGCAACTCCATAGGAAGTAGCCTGCTACTCTCACTTTGGATTAATGGAGCCAGTTATGTTGGCTTCAAAGGATGGGGAAAATACAATTCCTGCAAAGGAATCGATAATATTGAGGGCTAAAGGGCAACCAGTGTTTGAGTATTAGAGAAAAAGAGGGAATAGGGGGGACTTCATAAAATTTCCAGAAATTTTACCAGACTAATAAGAATTTCACAGAAAACAAACCAAAACAAACCCCACCAAGTAATATTTTAATATTTCAATGGAAATAGAGCAAGTATCTGCTATTTCAAGTTCAGGAAACAATCTTGCAGTTGAACAAACAAGAAAATGATCATTTACACACATAGACCTAAGCATCTGTTGGCTATAGATAAACTACAGTGGGACTAGAAGTTTCCCTGCATCATCTTCTTGAGCAACAGGAAAGTGTGAGCTTGCAGAGGAAAGCAGTCATGTTTCCTGGGTTGTGAAAATAACATAATGGAAAGGGATACATAGCCCACTACAAAGAGAGAGGGGACATCTCAGAAGGGGACAAAATAGCAGTAAGGTTATAGGGGTCTGACTTGAATAGTAGGCAGGAACTGAAGGTCTGTTTTCCCACTATTAGGAGAACTATAAATAAGGAAGTTCGGAGCATTAGCACACCAGAGCAGGCAGAGTACTTGAAAGAGAGTTGGGTTTGTGGAGGTACAGGAAATATTCATATTTCAAGCTATTACAAACTTATTAATTAAATACCATAACATATACTTATGTCTCTTCATTTATATCCACCACCTTAGATTATAGATGTAGCTACAGGTAAGCAAGTAAAGGAAATTTGTAACATTAACAACAGAAGTAGATATTTCAAGCAAACTTCCGAATGGCCTGTGCTCAGTATGTAGCTTTTTTCCCCTGTATCTGTATCCTATTTCAAGGGTGAATCTGTTCCAGCAGTCTGGTACAGAATTCATCTGGGAAATGCTGGAGGAAAGTCTAATATTGCAAGTATTTTTGTTCACCCATCCTCTTTAGTTCCTGTTACTTGCCTGCAGAATTGGGTCTTATGTTAAAAGTATTAATAACCCCATTGTATCTTCTCTTGCTGCTTAAATAACTGGAATTCCAAACAATGGTCACATCAGAAAGTTTGCCCCTTTCTTGCCTGGATAAATAAGGAAAACTGTTGATTTTCAGCAACTGCACAGTGTCAAACCCCTGCCGCATGTCATTTCTCAGTGCTAAGGAAAATGCAGAATAAGGCTGCATTGACTGCTGCTGCCCTTGAGCCATCACATGTTATCTCAGGCTGTATTTAAGGATAAAGCAGGAGGAGGAGCCTACGTGCTGCTTTCACAGCTCTGTAGTGCACTGAAGGTAACTGCTTATATTGAATCGTAGTGATGGACACCATCACCCCACTGCTTTGGAAGATCAGTCCAGTTTCATGTTTGCTTTACTTTTTTCTGGGGGGTAGGACAGCATTAAGGTTTGAATGCAATGTTAGAAACTAAAAAATTATTTTTTTCTTCATGTGACTTTTAGCCTGAAATAAAGTATTTCTTTCAACTTCACTTGTTATACAAAGATATTCACAAATATATTTTACCTGCACTGTTTATTACAAATCCAGTTACACCATAACATTAGATGAGATATAGCATTTGGCAGGCTTTAGAAGACCACAGATGACAGATACAATAAACTGTTGTCACCATGAGGATGGTCAGACACTGGAGCAGACTGCAGAATCTCCATCCTTGGAAATGTGCAAAACTCTAGTGGACAAACTCGAACAACCTGATCTAACCAGATTTAGATGACTTCCAGTGGTCTCTTCATTCCTATTATTCTACTTTTCTGTTGATTTCAGACATTGGTAGGAGTTCCCCAAAAACATAAGAGAAAGTTTCACAACGGCTGAGCTCATTGATAACTTTCTGAGAGTAAGAAAAAGCCAAAATATGGGATGGCACTTAGTTAGTAGGAGGCTCCCCTCTGTTAGAAGGTGAACTAAGTGCTGGCACGTAGTCCTTTATGTACCACACTTCCTGCAGGAAAGCAAATCATAATCATAGATGTTCTCATGCACAAGGATAGTTCCTGCATCTCTGTTTGGACCCTATCATGTAAATACTCTTACTACCCTAAGAAGATAATTAAGCATAAAAGAGGTCATAACTGCCAATTCAGATACCTGAGCCTACCTAGTAGAACACATTGGAAAAGAAGATGCTTTGTATGGCAAGGTGTCTCCAAATTTCTAAATTCATCCTATTTATGTACTTGAGAGTGGTTTTCCTGCACTGTTTACAAGCTGCTAATGGGAACTTGCCTGCATTATTTTTGAAAGAATGAAAGGAATTAAGAATAAGAAGCTTTTGGGGCTTGGAATTTCCCTGTTCTTGGGACCGCTCAAAAATCCTTGGCTTCCAGTCAATTCCTGCTCTTATGGTGAAACCAGGAAAGTAAAATTTAAAAACTGATTTCTAACACAGATGTAACAAAAAAAAAAAAAAAACAGAAACAAACAAACAAACAAAACCCCAAACAAACAACGCACAAAAAAAAAAGGAAAGAAAGTTCTAATAGAAAAAAGCACTTGGCTATATTTTTGTAGTGTTGCTCTGAAACACTGATCTTCTGGACTCATAATTCACTTGAGAAAGGCTATTTTGTGTATGCTCTGTCTCCATCAGTAACTTATCAATAATGTTACAGTAGTAGAACAATACTATAACTTGGCAGGAAACACTTATTAGCCAATACATTTCCTCAAAACTACAAAAGTTCCCTTTTTCCATGTTGGAACAACCCCCTATTGTGACTTTTTTCATTCCATGCCAAGCAGCAAAGGCAGGGAAGACCTTGCTGGAGGTTCATAGCAGGGCCAATTAGGTGAAGAGCTTTCAGCTTGGGTCTTTCTTCTCCCTTCCCTACCTCGTTCAAGTTGTGACCCAGAAGTCTGTCTACCCAATGAAATATTACCATTTGGATGGCCCAGGAAAGATGACCTGGCTGTACTCCCATTGAGTTAGTCCAATAATATGGCTCTGACATCTTCTCTGGAGAAAGAATCACACATGTAGGAACAGGCAGCCATTCAGACATGTAAAAGGAAACACAAAGCTAGGCATTCTCCTTGAAAACTCAGGTTAAAAAAGAGAAATTTGCCTCCCAGCTAAGCCTTTAACTTGTAGCGTATCCCACAGTCTTCCCCAGCTATCTAAAGGGCAGAACTTCTAATGAGGTCATTTGGGAATGCATAGTTAGCATATTTTTTAATCTCTGTGCTTAAAAGTAGATTTGTTTTCTTAACAAGTGCTCTTTCATCAACCTGATGTGCAACATCCATAAAGACTGACCTATTTTCAAACCCAATTTGAGTCAGTCAGAGTCTCTACACAAGTTAGATCAAGTAATCTTCCAAAATATAGTTAACAGAAGTAAGATAAACAGCATCTCCCAAGTCTTTGGAAAGTATGATGCATCTCTGGTTTATGCACTTATTTCCCTCTAAAGAGATTACAACACAGAATGAATAGTTAATATGCATTCTTAACCAATATATTACTCAGTTTGTTTGAAAGGTTCAATTTCTATTATGATGTATCCTGCTGACAAATTTCAAGTAGGCAGAATTCAGGAATGCTTTTGGGAGTTAGGAAAGGGTAAACGTGTGTCCTTTCTGTGCATCCAAGAGTCTGGATATTTTCATTCTGCCCAGCTTTATTAAAGGAGAAAAAAAACACTGACAAACACCACCACCAAAACACAAAAAACCAGCACCAAAACCCAACATCAACAATAAAACTAAACAAAAAACCCACCCCAAAAATCCCACCGCAACACACATAGGACACTGTATTAAAAACCCCAAAGAAACAACAAAAAAACCTTAGTAGGAAAAACACACTGAAAACCCCAACCCCTCCTATTCCAAGAATATCAAGACTGTTAATAAGTGGCAACATTAAACAAGAAGATTATTATTATTAACAGAAATGTCATCTTCTTGGCTCATATGGACCTTATTCACCATGTAGTATCTACATTAAGTGTAGCATAGACATTAGGCATCCTGAGAAATGTGAACAAGGTGACACTGGGTAGAACTGGAGAACTTTGTGTTGTCTCCTTTCTTTCACTAAATTCTGAATGTTATTACTGATGCTTTGTGTTAAACAGATAAAGAGAATAAAATTCTCGGTGCTAGACACCAAGACTCACCATGAAACAGCTAAGGCATTCTTAACTTCCTCACATTAAGATTCAGAGCAGAGTAGGAAATGGTGAAGAGCCTACAGACAGCATAAAGACTTTTTTGCCTTTACAAACATAACTGAGAACCAAGAGTTAAGTTTTCTACTCTATTTCACCAGACAGTCGTTATCATTAGTTTTGGCAAGGCTCCTTCCCACAACTTTACTTTTTCCAATAAATAAACATATTTTACCACAGTGCTGTCACTGTATTTATCATATCACTAGGATGTACCACTTCAAAATTAAATAGAAAGCAACTGTAAATAAAGCTACAATTATAACAAGAGCTCCTAGCACTTACTTAGGTCCTTTAGACCCTGGTCTGAAACCCACTTCAGTAATGAGAGTCTTAAGGAACCTTAAGCTTCATCTTCTGGAGCACAGTGTCAGTATCAGTTGTGGTAGTGCAATGTCAACCATAGAATCATAGAATAGTTAGGGTTAGAAAGGACCTTAACATCACCTAGTTCCAGCCCCCCTGCCATGGGCAGGGACACCTCACACTAAAACCATGTTAGAGAATTAAATATTCCCATCACTTCCCATAATGAATCCTCACAATAATTAACCACTTTCAATACTATTTATCCGTGTTCACTCTGGAGAGAGAAAAGAACTTGCTATTGTTTAATAGAAGCTATGGATCAAGACCAGATTTTTTTACAATTATTTCATATTGTCTTTATTTTTTTGAGGTTTTAGCTTATAAGCATCTGAGATGCTGGGAATTAGGTATGACCTATATGAACTATACCATATATACCATATATGAGTTAGATATAGTCTTGCTCAGCCTACTTTGCATTAACTTTGTACACCAGTTTCACTGCACAGCCATCTTCAGCGTTGCCCTCCAAAATGCACCTTACAAAGTGTCCAGTTTTCATCAGTTCACACTGAATTAGCATCCTGCTTTCCACCCTACACCTTAAAACTCATCCTTCCTCTTAAAAAAAAACACCCAACCAACAAATTCCTGTGTGAAAATCTCCACAGAAGAATTCTACTATCAGCAAGCTTCTACATGAAAACCTCCAGCATAATTCCCTACCATCAACACATTCTTATCAGAAAACTTCACATTACCACAAAGATTCCCACTTGAAAAACATCTGGAAACAAAGCTCCACTGTCCCAATAAAAGCTAACCCAACCCCAATGCTGAGTGCAAACTTAAAACCAGGAGCACACTGTGATTATGTTGGCATGTGTTAACGCAGAGCTGGGTTTGAAAGCTGCCAGTTGTGTGCCTTACAGCTTCACATGGCATTCGGTATAACATCAGTATTTGCACTATATCAGCATTTGTGGCTCCTACCAGAACTTCTGCTTGCATTACAAGCCTGTAGACCCATACCCCAAGCAGAGAAATGTCCCTGCACATCTGAAAAGGTGCAAGTAACATGCAAATTCAGCATATTCAGAACTTCATAGCCACAGTCGCAAAAATTATCATCATCATCATCATAAAATTAGAGCAAAACCTTCAGTTCACCCTGTTAAGGTTCTCTGGCTCTGGTGCTCACACACAGACCCTCCAACACTGAATACTGCTCTCACTGCAGAAGGTGAAAATTGCAGAAATATAGTTAAAAAAACATAACCACTCCATGATTCTATGAAAAAACCCAAACCAAACAAGAAGTGACACAGCTGTGAGCCAAACCTGATGCTGTTTTACGAGACTAGAACTGGCAGTAATTTCTGGGTCACTTTCAGGAACAACATTTGCAAGCTTGATAAAACATTTATAGCTCCTCTAGCAGAGGATTCTCATTCCTACAGACCTTTACCACTGATGAAAGCACATGGCCCAAACACACCATCATAAAGCAAACAAAAAAACCCTAATCAGTATACTCCATTCTAAGGTACTCACTTTTTGTTACTGCAGGAGGCAAAACACAGCTGTGCCCTAACAGCTTCATTTTACCAAACTCTATAACGACTTTCCCCTTTTTCTTTCCCTGAACTACTGGGAGGGCCAGTAATGGGCCACAGCTTGTGGCATTTAATTTTATGCTGCTTCTGGCATAACAGGGCAGCTGCAGCCCTTGCTTCACTTTGGGCACAATTTTAATGAGCTCTGATGCTTTGGGTGTAATTACAGCTTACAGTTGATTTTTCTGGTTTTTTTTTAAGGAATTATTAACAAACAACAAATTCTCTCTCACTGTGAAAGGAGATGTGAATATTAAAGTTGTTTAGTCTGGAGAAGTTGTTTAGTCTGGAGAAGTTGTTTAGTCTAGCTTGGGGGACACCTTATTGCTCTCTACAAGAAGGGTGGAGCCAGGAGGTGCCTGGTCTCTTCTCCCAAGAAACAAGTGATGGGACAAGAAGAATCAGCCTCAAGCTGCACCAGAGGAGGTTTAGACTGGAGACTAGGAAAAATTTCTTCGCTGAAAGGGCTGTCAAGCATTGGAACAGGCTGTCCAGGGTAGTGGTAGAATTCCGTCCCTGGAGGTATTTATAAGAAGTGTAGATGCCCTTAGTGACATGGTTTAGTGGTGGACTTGGTAGTCCTGGAGGAACAGTTGGACTTGATAATCTTAAAGATCTTTTCCAGCCTAATTGATTTTGTGGTTCATTAAAAAGGGTACACTGGTAACCTAAAGAAAGCTTATACTTCAGGAAGATGCTGCTCATCATCATATGATGCTATGCAGGCAAATATCCCTGGTAAGCTCACTGGGGCTTGTCCCTTCCTTGGGGAATGGTGCAAGCAGTAAGACACAAGCCTAGAGGCCCACAGTGTAGATACAGAGTTGGAGTTTTCTATACCCCTTTGGTTTACAGGCTTGCCAGACAAGGAAATGCACAGTACTGGTCATAACTTTAAAAAATCATGCTTGTAATTTTCAAGAGAGCCTGAAAATACTGAAAAATAGCATTTCAGTGGCTCTGTTATCATTGTAGAGGTATGGAAAACACTTCCCATGCTAATAATGCTCACCATTCAAAGCACTTTGCTATTTAACTGAGAATTTCAAGTATGCTCAAGATACTGCAGCCTAAACCTCTTCCTTTAGGCAGAGCTGACTGCTATCTCTGAGGACACATCCTTCTGTGATTAAATATATCAGTGTACAGGAAAACCTCCCACCTTGTTATTGCTCTGGCTTTTGTGAATGGAGCAGAAAACACTGTTTGCCTACCCTGAAGTCACAAAGCCCCATTGTGTGGCATGGATAAATGAAACTCTTGAGAGGAATGAGCTGTTTCTTATTTTACTGACAGCTGCTAAGAGTCCCAGTTAACAGCACAATGCTGGCACAAGCTAGCACACATCCTAAAATCCACATTATAATAAAAATTTGAAATGAATATTGTAGCAAAATGCTGTCTTGGTATTTTTAATACATGTAAGCTAAAAAAAAAGAGCTTTTTTTTTTTTCTTTCTGAAGCAAATTGTTAATTAATAATCACTAAAATTAATACTTACATTAATAAATAGCACTGAACCCTGAGGTTCCTAAATAGACATCTGGGAAGCCACTGTCTGAAATACCTATTTCCAGGCTGCCAGTCCATCTGGGAGACAGTGGGTGAAGTCTGCCAACCGGAAAGCTCACCTCCACACAGAAAAAGTGTGCAGTTTATTGGCATTTCAATGTAATGCTCTCTCATTATCCAATTATACTTTATTTTGAGACAATCTTCTGTGACAATAGTTCATTGTGAAAACTTCACTGCCTGGACACACTTCCATTTGGTCAACATTTTTGCTAGAAGTGATAGAATCATTTAGGTTGAAAGGGACCTTTAATATCATAAATGATTGTAGATATTGTAAAAACAGGATTAGGAAAAAAAATTTCTTCTCTTTATACGGAGACTTGTTAGCATGTGGCCTTTTCAGATGCAAGCAGTTCCATTGTGATAAACTGGCATTAACATCTAACAACACTACTAGCTTCTGCTTCTGGTTTTCACTTTGGATGCCCATCAAAGTGGTATTACTGATTTGAATCAGCACTGCCTCATTTTGAGGCTGGTAGCTATGTTATGTTAGGCATTTTTTGTCGTATCACATCATTACCACAGAAATCAATTTTTAAAAAATTATATTTTTTACATGATAAATCCAGTCTTCATCATGAAGGTATAGTCCTCATCAGAGTTCAGCTGCTTTACACTTCCAGATACCACTTTTGAACTGTGTGAGATCTTTCTTCTTCATTCAAAGTGACATTCAGCTAATATTTATTAACTTTTCCACTGAAAACAGAAACTCTTCACTTGCAGACACTGCAAACTTTATATATACGTATGTATGCATAAAAGACCCTGCATGTATATAGCTTAAAGCTTGATTCCCTGTTACTCCAGTTTTACATTTGCCTTCATTTTGCTCAGCATCCAGCAAATTCAAAGGAAGCCAAAGAAAACCAGTAATACTTGTATCAAGATTTTTATTTTTTTATTTAATTTATCCAACCTTTTTGCCATGAAATGAACCATTGTACCTGTGGGCAACGTACAACCCAAAGCAGCTTTACCAGTCTGTAACATGTCATGTGGGAATGTAATAAACTTTTTTACTTACCCAGGTAAGCAATACCACAGAGACATATGCATTGATTTAATATATATCCTTAATACCTGGCACAGCAATGGTAACTCCTGTTAGATTTCTGCCTTGGTTAAACAAGCAGACAGACATGAGATTCCCAAGATGAGCCTTCAGGTCGTGCAGCAGAATGTAAGGGGACAGTTTAACTCTCTAGCAAGTGATTTTCCATTCTTGGCACCAGGCAGTGTTCCAGGAATAACCCTGTGGTTTCTCCCCAGAATCTTTGCAAAGATGTGCATCTTTTGGTGATTCACAAGCTTGTTTTTTCCTGGATTTTGCTGCCTGCAGGGTTATGAAGGCATTTTCCTAACTGGTTCTCTGGCATCCTTGGGAGAGACAGCAGGTAGCCCACAACTAAGTTTGTGTAGCTTAAGACGATAGTTTTAGCTGTCTGTTTTGCTTTGGTTAGCATTGACTTCGCAATGGCCAAGCACAGAAAGCCTGCAAGATGGAAATGGCTTAGCAGTAGAGGAGCAGGCATGCATATGGATAAGACTAACTAGGGTATTTCAGAAGTATTGCAGGGTCCTACTAAACCTCGTATTCTTTAGATCCAGCTCATTGCATAAGACAAACCCCAACACATCATTAGCTGGATGCACCAGTCAAAAAGTCAACTAGAATTCATTAAGTTCTGCTATTTAAAACTAGCTTTCTTATTTAAATGAGATAGGTCAGCACACATTTGTTCGGATTGCTCCATTAGTTTCCTATAAAACTACAACTGCTACAACTAAATTTTGAATGTAGGTTGGTATTTGACTGTAAAGTCTTTGATGCTGAAGGTGTCACTTTAACTGTGCCTGGTAATACAGGATGTTGTCTGGGGTCCACTGCAAGGTAAGTAAGGGGTTTGATAAATAAATTTCTTCTCTATATTAGTTTGACACCTGAATGTGGAAAAAGACAAACAGTTCATAGTAAAGAGATCTGGAAATAGGGAGATCATTTCCTTCTTCCAGCAGAGGCTGTGCTCATACTTTAACTGCTTTCTTATGGAAGCTTCTTGGACCCCTGCCAGTTGTTTATTAAGGGGATTAGGACTTCTGGCAACAGTCCTTGCAGAATCTAAGTGAAGTCTGAGGCAGTGAGGTTTGGCTGCAGTGCCAGTGTTGATTATCTTGTTGACTTACTTTGCCTTCCTGGAAAGGAGCATGATACAGTGAGACACTGATGTAATAAACCCCTACCTTATTATGGCTGGGATTTTATCCCACCCAGAGCTCACTGCCATTTATCTTCAAGTTGCCTGCATAGTGCATCACTCATGCTAAGTGATTCTGCCCCGAGATATATATCCACCTCTTTCCCAACTCCCTTAGTCCCCCAGCCATCAGCTTCTGTGAGCCTTGAAGTCCCAAAGGAGACCTGTGCTAAACATTAACCCTTCCCTTTCCACAAAACATAAAACCCAACAACTTTACCGCATGTCAAAGTCCTTATAAAACACACACCTGACATACAGCAGCACTGGGGCCAGTTTTGGATGTGCTTCAATGATGAAACTTACTTTTTATTACACATCAGTGTAAGTAATAGATTGGCAAAATTCAAACTTACCTCACAGGTCTGAATCTGATTTGTTGGAGTTGCACACATCCCTGGGTTAATGTATTACCATGTAATTTCTTACCCCAGTTTCAGACTGGGCTACACCATTTCAAGCCACATCACAATTTTCTTCTATTTTCAAAAAAGCACGTTTTCCAAAATTAATGGACTTTTCATCTGAAAGATATGCTTTACTCTCAAAGCTCTGTGGCTAATATAGCTTTCACAGAATGATTCACAGTTTGTTCTTTAACTGACTGTTGGAGATAGGTCTTTAAAGGTTTTGCATAATTTTTTTGTCTAAAAAGCTAAAATCTATCCTCAAAAGTATGGAATTTAAGGGGATTTTAACCTGAACCATGTAATTTACAACAACATGAAGCGAATCTACATCAGTTGTGTTTATAGGTGGAAGTGTCTTCCACATACCACCAAAGCATATCAAATAACCCATTATGAAACAGTTTCAGAATCAGCCACAGTCCAAATAAACACTCTTAGAATATGATCAGATTAAGTTGTTTAAAATACTGGGCATCTGGAAGTCATCAAACACTGACATCAGATGGAAATCAAGCTTCTCTTCTGAAAGAGCGAAACACAGGGTAGGTCTTAGTGTAAGATCAGCAACTTTTCTGGGCTGTTTCCTGCTCTGAAATGATTTAGAAAATGCTTTTAAAAAGCGTCATAGACATCCAAAAGGGTTCTATAAAGTGTTGTCGAACTGTTTGTATCATTTTGTCACATACTAGGGTGGCTACTTTAAAAAGAACAATGCAAGTAGGAAAAACCCCCACTGTCAAACAGAAATCAGCCCTAAAACATACATGAGACTCAACAGAATAGGTCAGCATGGAAAGCCCACTACAAGCATGCCAGCAGACCCCAAAGGACCTCTCTAGCATTTTGCTGGACAGAATACCTGGAAAAAGCATGTCTTTGACAATGATGCACATTTCTCTTCCTGCAGAAATTTAATTAGATGTGTTTTCCATGAGTGACAATGTGATATTTGAGGATACCTGTGGATAATAGAAGCAGTGAATACCCTTTACAGGCATAGCCTGCGTCTCTTAAGAAGCTGTAAGGGGAAGAAATTTAGAAACATTTGGGACATAAAAATATTTGTAATAAATTAGTTTAAGGTGATTAGAAACACAACAGTGATGATGACCTCCTCTGTAGCGTCTGATGCTCAATGAGACGATTCCTTTGATGCCCATGCAAAAAGTCCACTGCGGGATGATTTTTTTCCTAATCTGAAAAGTGAAAGGAAATATTTATTCATCTTCTTAATGGCAACACACAAAAACCTCTTAGTTGAGTTACAGAGGAAGGCAATATGCCCTTCAGCTCTTCTAGAAGATAGTATGCTACCAGGCTTTTCCTCCGAGCCACAGATATTCCAAGCCTGAGGACACGCCTGCCCCTGCCTCCCTGACACATTTGTGCCATTCAGCTCCATTCAGTGCAGCATTTACTGGGCTGAACATTGGAAAGACAGGACATCACACAGCAGAAGTGGATTTATATATCTAGTCCCCAGCTTTATTAGTCCCCTCCCCACCACATCCTCCTTCACCCTGGCTTGCAGACGCAGCCTGGGGTGTTACTCCTGCAGCTGTTAATGGCCATGAACAGAGCAGAGGAGCAGAAGCCAGGATCCAGCTGTGGGTTGCAGCTGTGCAGGGCAGAGGAGGATTCCTGTGTGGCCTAGGAATAACCATAGAGGGAATTGCCCAGGAGAGGATGAGAGGTGCAATATGGAAGATGCATTGCTGAAAAAAAATGTAGTGGAGCACATGGAACTAAGGGGAGAGATATGAAGTGCTGGTGGAGGGTAGGGATGGCAAAAAAGGAGAGGGAAAACTGCTTCAAAGCCTGCAATGCTTTGGTGAACAGTGCATTAAGAGATCCCCAAGGGGTTGAATGAGATCCTTGACTGGGGAGGGAGCACCAACTAAGAGCAGTGACAGGGAAAGCAGTTTGTTAAATAGGTTTTCCATGAACATACCAGCAAAGACAGAAATAACCTGACATTTACCTTCTCAGCCTTCCAGGAACAAAGTACTCTGAAATCCAGCTGAAGGCAGAGATATGTCTACTGTCTCCTCTGGATGGCAAATCTGTTAGCAAAGATGTGTATCCTTCTTCTAGCACACGGAGGCTATGAATTAATTATCCATGGTTGATTCAACCCTCTAACTCTGCAAAAATGCCTGCGCTAAAACTAAGAATTTCCTTGCTCCCAGGCAGAAAAGGTTAACTCCTTCCTTGCTGAAACTGCAACCTTTAAAAACCAACATTGAGTTTCAGATAGATTCAGGCCAATCAGCAGGAGCAGAAAAAAAGCTTTGGACAGACTTTAAAGCATGTGTTGAATTTGATTTTTGGAACAGAGGAGTTCTTGCTGGTTACACAGAATGCTGCAGGACTTGGTATCACTTGTAAACTATTCTACAGCAGTAGGGGAGAAAGAGTTTCCTCTGTAATAGAGGGTGGTTTCAGACATGCCCAAGTGGTGGCTCAAACAAGCAACAAATTCCATCCTTTTTTTCTTGCAAATGCCTGAAATCACATAGGATGCCCATCTGTCTTGTGTGGCTGATGCTTGGATATTTCCCATTATTTCTATTCATCCCATTCACAGATCACTGGAGAAACTTCCTCCTATCTGACAAGTGGTGCCTGAAGAAAACAAATGAACTCTCCTGGAGCCAAACATCTGACCGGTCTCAGAAGGACAGGGAATGGCAAGAAAACCCCTACCTCCAAGCACATGGGCTGGCACAGTAAAGCAGTGTGAAACCTATTCACCATTGGGTTCATCCTGTGTATTCTCCAGGAGCCCTCACAAAGCCTTAATTACAAACGTAAATCTAAATTCTCAAAAAGATGGGGAAGCAAATCATGAGGAAGGACATCAAAAGTGGAAAAGAATTTTAGCTTAAGGTAGACAAACAGCCTTCTGCGAATTAACAGAGACTTTACAGTGGATAAGAGAGGGTTACCAGGGATTCAACATGAAAAGTCAAGGATTAAAGGACTTTGAGTTAACCTTTTTTCAGGAATGTGGGCATCAGCACTTGCTTCTCATTTATTGTGTGATTTTAAGTAGGGAAGGACCAAAAGCCTGACCTTCAGGGCCATTTAAGGTAAACCAGCACGTTTTGGCTGTATGTGGAAGGCGTGAGAACATTTGGGGCTCCAGCTGATGCCAGGCGGTTGTCACAGCAGCCACGTGCTGGATGGATGGGAACTTCTCTGCAGCAGAACTTGTAGCCTGACGAGCCTCCCCAACCCCATTCAGAGCTGGTCCTCCTGACAGCTGCAGATGCATAGTGACATTAAACAAGAATGAATGTGCTAAAACCATGGACTGAAATTCAACCGGCAAATGCTAGCTTTTTTTTTTTTTTTTTGTCTTTTTTCTTTTTCCTTAGTGGTATGTTAAGAACATCCTGTGCTGTGTTTTGTACTGGAGAAGAAACTGTCCATGCTGAGCAATGGGTTACTCAGTACTTACACATCAGCTGAAAGGCTTCTTCTCACACTGTGGTATTTAAGGCTGCCCAATACTTCTAATAACACCCAGCTCTCCATTGCCAAGATGTAAGCCCTGAGCTGAAATATTTAGTAACTGAATAGCTGCACAGACTGAAACATTAAATATCATCTGGTTTTGGGCTGGGGTTGTTTTGTTTTGCTCTGGTTTCAGACACAGTCATTTCCAGGAGCAAAGCTAGGGAAGAATGCTTCGTCCACCCACACAGGCAAGGAGAAGCCAGACCTCTCTCAGCAGCTCCAGCACTTTCATTCCTTTGCAGTCTGGAGTGGGGGGAGAAATCTGACATTAAATCCTGAAGGCTGCCGCAAGGTCAGTGATATACCAAGAGCTGCTGAGCATTTTTGTTTAAATTCTCCAAAGATCAAGCAAATTTCCCTGTAACTGATACACTTTCAAACCACCTTGAAAGGAGACAGAAGGCAATGGAAGGAAGCAAATGTCCCTGGTATGCATCAGCCTGTGGCAGGAGGCTTGACTCCAGCCGCAGGGTTGGGGGACAATGAACGGAAGAAAGGGAGATAAGCAGCCAGGAAACAGCAGGGAAGAGTGAGTCAGAAAGACACAACAGTGCAGAAAGGGAGAGGTGAGAGAGGAAAAGCAAGACCAGCATCCAGCGGTGAACAGGAGGGAAGCCCACATCAGAGAGGAAGCCCTCAGGAAACATTGGATAGGATGTAGGAGCAAGGCTGCTGGGATAAAGGCTCCAGGAGGCCAGGGGGAGCAGGAAAACAACACTGGGAAAGGGGAGCAGAGGGACTAGAAGCTTCTCTGTGTAGTCCCTGGAGCATGGGATGGAGAAGCCTGGTTATCCCTTCACTCAGACAAACAACCTCCCAGAAGGAAAAGCTGGAACAAGCCGGGATTATGGATGGAAGACCTGCTGACCAGTGTCCATTTAGGGATACTCAGTCTGGGACAAATAAAAATAGGTGGTGCAGATTTGCCTGTCTCAGCAAAGAAAGGGCCATAAGAAGACACACCACCTGAGCCAGAAATGGGTCCATATTGAGGACAAAGATGTTCAGTCTTCCCACTGGACCATATAGGATCACATAACCAAAATCTCTCCAAGTCTCCTATTTTAAACCCTAGATAGCCACACACAAATCTTTATATGGGGAGGACAGATTTGCTATGTTAAGTGTTCAACATTTAGGAAGTCCTAATGTTAGAGCTGTTGATGGTTTGTGCATTCAGTCCCACTATATTCACCTATGATGGCATGATGCTGTCTTACAGTAACATATTATCTCATCTGTGGAAACCTGAATTTTTTAACTACTCGGCACCTCCTGAGGCTGCTGAAAACCCACCCATTGTACAGCATTTTGGTGGCATTCTCAGTGGCAAAATTACTCACAGGAATGAACAACTTTATCTTCCATGAGAAATTATCATCCAGAAAGCTAAACTGAAACCCCCAGAAATACCCCATAGCTGCAGGGACCCAGTTTGAGGCAGAATGTTTCAGAGTCTCACATTTTTACTGCATTTCACATATAGGATGTGGAAGGTTACTCCTTTATGCTTGCAAGCATATGGCATCTTCTGCCCAGGAATGGAGATGTGGTGCATCACTTGCTGTTCACAGTGCATTGCTTGGGAAAGGTGCTCAAGAGCAGAGCCACATCTCACCCCTGTCTCCCTTCAGTATCGCCCATTAAAGTGGGTGAGGTGGCAGCTGCCTGGCCTGAAGCACCATATCTGCCAGCACAGGATTACTCTAAATGAATAATCTCTCCTGCACGACAAGGCTTATTTGGGCCTTGTGTAGGCATTAAGAGCTGCTCTGTGAAGTAGTTATTCAGTTTTCCATGACCAACCTTGGATTGCAACAGTGGGTTTAGTTGGTGCTGACATGGAGTCTTTCCGCTGGGTTTTACTGCATAACCTGGGCTCATTCATAGGGAATTGCTGAGGGAGTCATTCAGCCTCAGAATTTCCTACGTCCTCACCTGCCCTATTTCATAACCATAGAGAAGCTGCCCATCAAAATAGCTACGGCTCCTAACGTGGTGCGGCTGATTCTGCATCTATAACATTCCACCAGGATGAGCTGAAAAATCGGGGTGTACTTTACGTCCAGGAAGAATTGTGCAAGGCAGCTCCAGGTTTGGAGCATGGGCTGATGCTCTTCAGAGGTTAGGAAGCTTGGAAAGAACTAGACACTGATTAATCCAGTGCTCAGGGGAGTGGGGTTGCCATCCCCAGGGTGACGGGTCAGAGGGGCTATCAACTGCGTCTCACCCAAGAACCCTACAGAGAACAAAGCTATTTTTTTTTCCCCCTGAAATAGAGAGAACAAGAACATTTTGACAAGGAGAGTCAAGTCCAAGCAGTTTTGCTGCCAGCCTTGGTATGAGCAGTGCCTGGTCAGCGCTGCTGCAGACGATGCGGTTACAAACAGCTTTCTGGATGTGTTACTATTTGGTGTTGTCCTTGTTAATACTCTGATGCAGTAACCATTCAGGAATGCATCTTATGCATTATCTCTATTCTATATCCTCAGGAAAGGGCAACTGTATTTCAGGGATGGTATCACTTTGTTCTTCTTCTTCTGTTCATTCATTTTATGTTGAAGGCTTGCAAAGCACCGGTATGAAGAAAAAGGTAGACATGGCTTATATGCAGCAGGACAGCAATTGTCACCAGAGCCTGCACCTACCCGTGCTTCAGCATCACTGTCCAAAGGAAATAATAATCAAGTAACCTGTACCATATGACGGTGAGAATGAAAATCCCCCTACATGGATTACAAAGCTCTCTCCTGCAGGACAGGGAGCTGTTGTACTGTCATACAGATGAAGCAAAGGACTTCTTTTACGTTACACAGCAGCACTGCCAGAGTGGGAAGAAAAGCCAGGCATCCCAAGTCTATGTGCTCCACAGACTATCAGGACTGCACTGTGAGCAGACATGACCAGCTGACATGAAATTTATTTCATGTGAGGGAAGAGAAACAGCTAATAGCCAGTAAATCTCTCCCACACAGCTGGATTTAAGTGTCACCAGCTGTATTACTTCCACAGTGCATAATGTTCATTTATTCATTCATTCTTACTATGTCGTTGACTTACCTGCCTAATTTATAATATACAAACCCTTTAAGGAGTGGATTTTGGTATCTTACAGGACAGCAGCAATGAGCAGGGGAACCAGACAATGGCACTGGCAGCCCTGCAGAGATGAGGACCCTTGCAGCCTGCTTTTTTCCAGCAGGCACTGGATTCACCCAGGGTGTAACTCAGAGCATACATATTTCATCCCATCATCAATGTTATGTTTGACTAACACTTTTCTCAAGCTTGATACACTAGAATCTTATAGTCCTCCCCAATTCCAGCTGAGTTCTATTACATGAGCTGTTTGATATCCTCCCTTTAAAACTGCTGACATCCTTCCCTTGCCCTTGCTCCCTGTCCCTTCCCCAGGGATGTTGATCTTGCATTTTTCTCTGAACAAAGGCTTTCTGAAAGCAGGAGCACCCCCGGCTGCCTCCTGCTACTGGCTCCCCCTGCAACCCTGCTCAACTGAATTGTGCTCTTCTCATTAGCATCAATGTAAAAGTTGTTCTCACCCTATAGACTCTGCTTATTATTGGCTTTAACAGAAGGAATTGTACACCTAAATAACAACACCCAGGCTGAAATCAAGTTCTGTTGTTTCCTTCCTATTGCTAACGTGTCCAGAGCAGATTTATTAAAACCAGGAGTCAACCCCTGGAGAAGCTAGAGACATTGCCTGTGAATACACAACTTTGGTGTTTGTTCCTCCTGCCTCCTCCACTGCTGAGCTGCCTTCTGATAAGCAACTTGCCAGGGTAATTATCCACAGAGATTTTAAGCTGCATGTTTTTCTCTCTCTGGGCTAATATAACCCAGATGTGGGAAAGGCATGGTTTTAATCAGTCCTTCCATACATCCCATGACACTTGGTCACATGTGCACATGTAGGTATTTGCATCACCCAGTAAAATAACTAGATTGTACACAATTAACAAGCTGGCTGTCACATACCATTTAGTTTGCCCTTCTTTTGTAGGAGTTTAGTACTGCCTTTGAACAAATTAGTTCTGCAATGAAACAAGTAAATACTCCTAATGATTATAGACTGCTCTTTCCATAGCTACAAAAGTTTTTCTAATAGATTGACTATGACCTTCAAGTAGCTTCACTGCAGGTAAAAAGGGAAGGTTAAAAGCTATATAAACGTATACAGACAACATATAAGAGCTTGGGAAACAGGTAAACCAGTGTTCTTCCAGCACTTGGACAGTCATTTAAGGGAGACACACCGTCAGAGCCCATATTAGAAGTGCTCTATAACCATCCAGGGTCTTTTTTTCCCGAAGCCAGTGATGAAGCCAGACTCTAGGGAGAACAGAGCCCTGCATGAACTGCAGGGTCACTTACTAGCACCACACTGAACAGCACAGGAATGACAGCTGCTTCTCTTCCCTGGTAACACCCATGGCCAGATGATGTTTTGGCAGGTTTGCTCCCAGATGACTCCTCCTCCGGTACAAATACTCTCAATATCAAACTTGGATCCAGAAAGTTAAAGGAATCAGCTCAATACGCATGGGTTCACATGGATTTCCATGGATTCCCAGCCATTCCAGCACTTGCTGCATGGGAAACCCCTACACGTAACAGCCCCAGACAAGATGTTCCTCACCCACCATCCATCTCAGGCGACTGCTGCCAAGACCTTGACCTTACAGAAGTGAATGCATCTCAGCAAGCTACCCTTACCTCTTCAACTGCTCCCTTAGCTGAGGGAAGAGTCAGGTAACCAAGCCTCCTGGCTGACATAGTGCAGAGAGGAGCAAACCCACCACTAGCACCACTGCTGTCCTTCAGAGGAAGCCACATCACCCTCTCCTCCTCACTGGGGATGCAAAAGACCAGCAGTCAGTGACATCAAAAACACCTGCTTCATCTTCTGGTCAGCAGCTTGTTGATCACATGAAGAATGGGCACGAGTTTCAGCCTAGCAAATAAAACATTAAGGACTTGCAGATGATCAGAAACCAGTTCACATCAGGAGATAAAGTAGATCTGTTTCTTTCCTTTAACCCTAGCAAGGGGAAAAAAATATGAAGCAAGAGTATTTTACTTTAAGAGAGGACTGAAGTAGATTCTGAATGGGAAGCAGGACCTTTACAAATAATTTGAGTAAAACATTACCTGTTAGCAGACACTGATGTGCCTTGAGTGCAGGACTGGGGTGACAGCGAGGGGAGGCACAAAGCAAAGCTCAGCACAACTTGGGGAAGATAAAAAGGATAACATTTACACCATAGACTCCAATTCTAAATTAGGTCTTGGGTCGAGAATTGAGTCTTGACCTAAAACCTAATTAAGCGAGATGTAAAATAACAACCTGCTTTCTTCAGAAGGATCAGAAAATGGGGACAGGAGGACAGCAGTAAACAAGATTAATCAGAAGTTTGGTTTTCTTGGCTTTTTGTACAGCAGATTTTCCTTCTCTCATTAAATGTCTGCTATTCACTGATTTCTCAAAAAGAGAATAAGTAAGTCCAAAGCTCAATAATTAAATAACCTTGACTATTGGCTTCATAGGACTTGCTGCTTCAGGGATGATGCTGACCTTGCCATGCCTACTGTGACCATCACAGGCCTGCTTGCTGCTAGTGTGGCTGGAAAACAAAGGAACCAGGAAAGAGAGCAGATGAAAACAGAAACACCAAGCCACAAAGCTCAAGATGCATCACAATGATGTTTCCAAATGCCAATAGCTTTGTTGTTGTTGTTTAAATAATTTTCATTCTTCTAATTCAGCTTCTGCTTTGAAGTCCTTCTGCTGCTTCCAAGCCAGCCTGTTGCAGCACCCTGAGCAAACACTGAACTAGCCAGAGGATTAATATTCCACTGCTAGCCTTTAGAGCCATCTTTCCCCTAAGTTACCTCCTCATTTTTAATTACCAAAAATAAAATAAAATTTAAAAAAATCAGTATTGCAGGAAACAGTTACATGCTTCAACTTGTTTGGTTGACAGCCCAGTGGAAAACTTACCCTGAAACTTGTGGTTATTAACTGAAATATTAAACCAGCATGATTCTAAATATTCTGTGTTTACTTATTATCATCATATTTTCAAAATACCTAACAATTCAATACTGTCTTCTTAATGAAAGGCAGCCCTAATGCACCTGAGACAATACTGACAGGTAGAACCCAACAGCCATTTACATCTTAGAGTGGGTTCCCCTCTGTAGATAGACTGCAGCAAAGAGGGCTGCTCTTTTACTTACCTGATTTTGATTTCTTTTAAACATGGGAAAATAGGAAAACAGATTATTTCCAATATGTTGACTCTGCAAAAGAAAAATCTATAAAAGCACAAGAATTAAGTTTTTTTCCGCTTTTTTATATTTTCAACTGTAATATAAAAATATGATGTTGATTCAAAAGTCAGAGAAGGTCCATGTTGATAACTACAATTCTTTTATTGGACATATTTTACTGAGCATTGAACACTTGTTTATGTAGGCACAGATTTAAGAATAAACCACAAAATCGAAAGGATAAAGTGCAGACCTGTACCGATAAGCAGGCCTGGTAAAGTCAGTATACTCTTTCAACTCAGCAGAGAAAAGAAAGAAAAAGGGGGAAAAAACTGCCATTATAAGAGAAGTATATTATAAATTACATTCTGTGGTAGGAGAACTATACAACCTTTCCTGTGAGGTCCACAGCACTGGAAGACTCAAGTCCCCTGTGTACAAGCACACTGAGTTTGCCACAGGAAATATCTTAAGACTCTGACTTACACAAGTCGTTCCTTTATATGAAAACTTAAAGGGATATTGATTAAAACAGTTCTCTTAACATCATTTCTTTATATATTTCAGAATAGAAAATTATGCACTCGAACAACCTCCCCCCAACAAAATGTTTCAGCAAATACTGATTGAGATGAGAATGAGTGAAAGCGGAAGTGAGTGCAAGCCATGACTTTAAGCGATGGTCTTTGCTAGATTTCATTCCTGCTTACATCTGAATTTTCTCATTAAGAAGATTCAGAAATAAAATGGTAAATTGGACATATCCTTGTCTTTCCCCATCTCATAAGGGCAGTTTTCTACAGCTATTAGTAACAGCAAAAAAAATATATATTTCCAGAGCTTGCACAAATGAAAAAAAAAATAAAAATGCAGAAAACAAGAGGGAGAATAAAAACTAATATAACCTAAAACATTATTTTGTAGTAAACAATAGAATATAACGTGCAATAGTGCAATTTCTCCTTTGCTGCTCCAACAATGAAGTCTTGGTAGATAGTCCACTGCAAGTCAAGGTACGGCATTCCACATCTAACTACGTGCTTGTCGGGCACTGCTGGGTTTGCCAGGCTTTGGAGCCAAGTCACTGTGTCCAGGCTCTCCCTTCCCCTTCCCGAGGTGGTGGAGTTTCTGATCCCAGCGCTGCATATTGAAAGGCAAAGAAATTACTAAAGAGATTGCAAAAGAAAAACTAAGTAAGTAACTTGTATGTAAATCAACTTCATGTCTTTACAAACAGCAGCAACAAAACATAAACCTTTGCTGTTTCCACTGTGTTAGCCTGGAGGAATGCGAGGTCACTGGTAAATAGAAAAACCAACTCCTGGCTTTCTTGTAGCCTCTGTGAATGAAAGGTTCTGGTGTCCCCAGCATAAGAAGAACATGGAGCTGTGGGAGCAAGTCAAGAGAAGGCCACGAGGATGATCACTGGAGAAGCTCCCATATGACAGGCTGAGAAAGTTGGGGCTCTCCAGCCTGGAGAAGAGAAGGCTGTGTGGAGACCTCACAGCAGCCTTCCAGTATCTGAAGGGGGCTACAAAGATACCAGAGGGGGACTCTTCATCAGGAACTGTAGCAATCGGACAAGGGGTGATAGGTTCAAACTTAAGCAGGGGAGATTTAGGTTAGATATAAGGAAAGAAGTTCTTCCATGTGAGGGTGCTGAGGCGCTGGCACAGGGTGCCCAGAGAAGCTGTGGCTGCCCCATCCCTGGCAGTGTTCAAGGCCAAGTTGGACACAGGGGCTTGGAGCAACCTGGTCTAGTGGAAGGTGTCCTTGCCTGTAGCAGGGGCTTGGAACTGGATGATCTTAAGGTCCCTTCCAACCTGAATGATTCCATGATTCTCCAAGTGAGAAAATAACTGAGTTCCAGAAAAAAAAAAAAAAAAGCAACCAACAAATGACACTGCCACTTGAGACCTAAAACTAAACAGAAGTCAGCCCACAGTGGTAATGTGGTACTCTGCGGCCCTGGATTTTGTGAGGTTCTGCCAAATCAAACAACAATTTGAATAAGATCTTCATATCTTTTCACTCATGTCATCTCTGTTGATGTGACAAATTCGCACACAGAGAAAATCCTGCATTTGTAATCAGAACAGTATTTTCCTGCCAGTCACCATTAGCGCTCTTGAAAAAAGTGTTGAGTGGAAGAGGAGACTGGTTTGCACTGGCACAACCATTAGGTCAAATCAACAGCAGAGCAGTTAGGTCAAAGTAAGAATATTCTGTGTAAAGTGACAATCCTAACAACATTGAAGTCATCTGACACTTTGCTGTTCATCAAAACATAAAAAGGAAATCCTTCCAGATCTTGCAAGGCATTAGAATACATTTAAATTAGAAAACATTAAAATACATTTTCATATATTGCTTGCATTTGAGCTCATTGCTTCCAATTCACCATGACATGACTACCTTACCATGAACCTCATTCATCTAAGCCAGGAAAGTAAATTTAAAATAGCTGCTAATCCACACAATTTGGTAAATGTACTGTATTTAAATAAATTACACTAAAAAGTGTAATTTTGTCTTGTTCTGGGAAACACTTGTAAAGCCCTTTTTTAATTAATCAGTATCACAATCCCAATGAAACAGGCCTGTGTTGCAGAATTCACAGCTTGCCTACAGAGATAAAACACTCCCACTGTTTGTTTTTTGAGACAGGTTTTGATTGCTGATGCACTAGTGTATTTTGGATAATTCAGTGTATCTCTTCAGTTCATTCAGCACGCATTTCTACGTAATATAGCAAATAACACACAAAGTTAACTTTTAACATGTGTACTTTGTTCCCTCATTTTGAAAAGATTAGGTAGATGGTTCACGGTATCTGCTACAATTGACTTTTGGTGAGGTATTTTCTTACCTTTACTTTTTTACCAAGACGATCCTTCCATTTCTCAGCTATGGAGCCTTCCACCAAGAGTAACCTACACAACAGAGACAACCAGTTACTCCATCAACAGGTACACACAAGCTATACAACCCAATATATGCAAGACTAAGATCTGTGTACCTGAAGAGACCCCTGTGCCCCACTGAATACCATTAAGGAGATGTAAAGAGTCTCACCAAGTTTCCCTTTCCTGGTGGCTCGGAAGTTCAGCTTTATTGGCAAGGAAACAAACAACAAATATGCTCCAAGGACAATCAGAAAGTTACCTGGAGCGCTCCTCGTCTTCATAGCCCATAATGATGTACTCTTCGTTGGCACTGAGTGGTGGGCACAGGCAGCCGGAGTTTGTGTGGAGGTTTACAGTGTCCTTTGGGATATTCACCAGCGAAGATTTTAGGATCTCCTTTACTTCCACTACTGCAGTGACGTCGTGACATTTAGTCTTCACCTCCTTCACTTTAGCCCGAATGACTGGGAAAAAGTCACAAAGAGTGTAGTTAGCAGCAGCAGATAATGCAGGTCACCCCTAAGCCATTCTTGGTGATCTCTAGGATTAGTCTTTTGCATGGTCCATTATCTAAAGCTCAGCTGAACTCCAGCAATGTCCCTGCCCCCATCACTTTATTACTTCATCCTCTACTAATACAGTCCAGGTAGCTTAGTATATCTCATAATAGTACTCCCATGAGCAAGAGTTAGATATCAGTTGAATTATGTCCTGCTTAAGTTGGGCTTTAACTTTAGCATCCCTTCTTCTTTGCCATTTCCCCTTTAAATATATTTTATTCATTCCTTATAGGATCTCCTTCTCCCTCAGGCTGTCACTGCTCCTTCTTGACTGCTTGCAGTACAAGGGACCAAACTTTATTTGTCACTCTCAGCCTTTCATGAAACATGAATGTGCATTAAAACTTCTCACATCTCATCCAACTACTGCTGGATGACAAGCCCTTACCTTTTTTTTCTCTCTCCAGTGACCCAGCACCAATCTGCTCTGCTCTTTATGAGCTCCAAATGCTCCTGATCTTGACCCGATGACCTGTCTAATTGTTTCCTCCCTCACCCTTTCTTTTTGCCTTAAGTTGCATAGAAAGAAAGTTGCCTTTCACAGGGAACACTTTTCATTCTTTCATGGTCACCAAGTGAACTGATACTACATGCAAATGCAAAGCCAATCCAGAGGTCATGCTCTAGAGAATGCCACATCTTTCACAAATAGCAGATTCCCTGGATACCAAATTTCTTCCAATCTATGTGAAAAAGGTATTATGGGAGAAAACCATGGACTTACACATCTTCTTTCTTCACATGCATTGCCCATAAGGACCATCAACTACCATGTATTGCAACCACATTAAATATAGCTGTCAACAATTAATTAGTTGTGCATTTAATATACACAATTTATCCCAAGTGATTCACTTCCTTAAAGCCTTTTAAGATTTTGAAACAAAGTCTTGCTGTGGTTCACAGTTATTTCAAATGCATTTTGAAGCCTCTTTAATTTCAAGAGCTTGACAAGATGGGCAGTAGCATTGTCAGTGACTTTGTACCATGTGCGGGTACTAGTCAATTTGTAATAAAACAACATAAAACCAACTAGTCATCTAAAAAAACCATTGATGTCTGAATAATATCATAATATTTTTAGCTTTTAATAGGATCTATTTTTAAAAGAAGTTTATCTGACCATAGTTGCATAAATGCATAATCTTAATAAATATTACATAATCTCTACCATTTAAATGAAGTCTTTAAGTTCACTGAGCTTAAGGGTATTCACATCATTAATGGGAAAAAGGATGGGCCTGATTGTTCAGTTCCTGCAACATGTATTCATTGGCTTCATTGACTTAATTGACTTAAAATAGTATGAAGAAAAGTAGCAGCCTGGACCTTTCATATGCCTGAAGACCAGGACAGTCTGGACAACAAAAGATATAATATGCACTTTTACAGATGTTACTGACAGCATAACAGGTGCTTGCTGCTGGCTCTGATATGCAAGAAGGAAAGAACCTTGTATGCCTGTTAGATCCCATGGTGAGTTTGCAGGCACGAAAGTGAGTAAAAACATCCTTTCCTGCAAAAGCAGAGCATACAGGAGCTGGAAATCAAAGAGACAGTTCAGACACAGCAGCCCACAGCGTCACTTTTGTCATATCCCCTTTCACACTAAAGAAGTGCATGAATCCCAGCTGCGTGTGCTGACACTGAAATAACACTCAATGTCAACAAAGATACTCTTTCACTAACACTAAGCTAATCCCCTCCAACCTTCTTACTTGGACATGTTTTGGGCCACATCCTCCATCTGTAATAAGTGCCATTGGATTTGCTATCATAACTGGGACCAGAGGCTTTTTTAATGAGAATCTTCCCCTTACTGTAGCCTTAAAAATGTTGGGAGCTGGCCATGCAGCTGTTCTTACCGTAGTTATAGTTGTTGCGTAGGTAGGTCTTCTGGGTTGCTTTTATAGGCTTGCATTTGCAGCGCTCTGCAAAATCAGACAGTTTTGTTCAGCATGAAAACAGCACATGTTCAGTGACCATCTCTCTAAAGCTCACTCCTAACGAAACAACTTCTTTATTACAGGAAAGTGAAATATTAAAAACCACAGGGCATTCCTGAGCTGTTCTGTTGGAAGATGTTGTGGAACTCATGGCTGGAAGATGTTGAGGTCTCATGTACCTCAAAGGTTTCCAGGAGAAAACTTGACATGCTGAAATTTAAGAAACCAAAGTAAACTACTTCAACCAACTAACCCTGTAACAACAAAGACAAAAAGACTTGGGAGTATGAAGGGACAAAATCTTCCATTTTAGGGCAATTCAAGGTTCAGTCTTGGTCTCTTCTGTGCTTGCAGGAGCTGCAGCTCTACATCCTTCTCTCTTCAGTATTGCACTTACTGAATGCCCTCCTTTCTGCATCTTTAATTGCACAGGCTGTAATACAGACACAGAAAGCAAATACTATGACAAAGCATGACTCGACATTTGATTGGAGACTACATAGCTCAGCTCAGTTTAGCAAACTGGGATATTCTGGCCAGCAGGCCTTCACTGTAAGGAACAGGACTTTTGTGGCTAATTCTCAACATACATTCCATCTTTGGAGTTGTATACTGTAAGATTTCCTACAGTGGCACAGCCCCTTTATAAGTTGTCCAAGAACTACAGTCAACAGATGAAGCATGTTGGAGCATAGTGGGACCAAGTGGCTCCCTGCTCCGAACACTTCTGGGATGGTCCCAACTAAATGGAACCTCAACTATGTCCCTTCAGCAGTGTCTGGCAGGAGGTTCAAGACAGACTGAGTTTAAGAGGTTGAACAGCTTCACTTTACTATTTCAGGTGTTTGGTGTCACCTTTGATCCTGCTCTGGACTCTTCCTCAATTTTTGTGTAAATTTTACACAGTTTTATTATCACCCAGAACCTCAGGTTGAATTAAAATAGAAGCATTATTAGGCCATCCCTATGGTGGAAAGGATGGCCTTCAAAAGGTAAATCAAATGAGCACTGTTGAAGCAGCATTTCCAGTAGTGCAGCTTCCAGACAGCTGGGAACTATAATGGAGGTAAAAACATTTTCATTAGTGCCCAGGGAGTGCTCATGCTGAAGCTCCAGGCTCATGTGTTCATTAACACCACCAATACTGCATGGCTATTGTTCTAAAGCAAATATTTACTTATTTCAACCTAGTGTCTAAGTGGAGTTTGGTGGAGCCATTTCAAACAGCAGGCCCCAGTATTACATGATCATCTATTTTGACATTTGACTTAATATTTAATTGGAAGTAGACATAATGCAGCCTATTTCTATACACCATCATGCTAAAATACCAATGCATATAAGCTAGTGATTTAGTTAAACCTAACATGAAGAGTCTGAAAAAGAACTTTTTTTTGCTATATAAGATTCTTGCATATTAAAAAAAAAAATAAATGAATCTTGGTTATGGACTTCTCAAATCATTATTTTCTATTGAAAGAATTTTTGTAGCTGAAAATACAAAAAGAAGAAAACAAAACAGGAAAAGAGAAGAACATTTCTGAAGAAGAGTGTATTGTTTCCTTGAATTTCAAACACATCCTCAGGAATCTACATATAGAGTCCTACAGACTTCAGCTTTTGTATGAGTCTTTATTACAATAACAAAGGCAACGAACGGAAGTGATTTTTGGCTTCCCTTCTGCCTCTGGGAGCTCATGCATACTTTAGGCCAAAGTATGCCCTGTTTTATAAGCTGCCTTGAAACAGACCATAAAAGATGTGCTCCTATGACCTACACTTCCACAGGCATCTCAGCATTCAAGTCCAACAAGTCGTACACTTCAATGTTCTCCTGCTCTACAGTTCTTTGCTCTATGGCACAAGTAGAATAAACCAGTCTAAATTACAAGCCAAGAATACACAGCCTGAAACTTCCCTTGATTTTAAGATTAGCCTCAAATTTCCCTTAATTTTAAGATGGCATTGGATTATTTTTATTAATTTTTTTTAGTCTTGTTATAGAAACAAATTGTAGACCTGCCTGTGTTTTTAAAGAAGGGTAACTCCTAGCTGCCCCAATGCTTTTCAAATTTACACTTCAAAGAACTTTACAAAACGCTGCATTATTCCTAATTACTATCTAGACATACAGAAACTAACACAGAGTCACTTGCCAAGGTCAGTTATAAAGTCAATTTTAGAGGTAGAACCAGCTCCTCTCTCCCAGTTTCTGTTTCAGTGACGTTCAAAGAAAGCACAATGTGAGTATTAGAGAACATATATTTGATCAGTGCCTGTTTCTGGCAAAGCTGACTTTTTCTCAGGTTAATGGGAGTTTTGCCATTAGCTACAGAGTGTCAAACTTAACCCACAAGTTTTAAGTCAGAATTAGCCATTATCTTCTCTGGTTTTGCCCAGTGAAAATCCATTTAGTGATTATTCTCACTGTTCAGTACAAAATGTCTCATGAAATCAGCACAGCCCTCTTGATTTCTTGTAGATTTTGCCCTGACAAAAGCAGAAGAGAAAGCACTAAATGGTGGGCTAAAGAGTTAACTGAGTTGTGGACCTCTTGGTCCACAGGATGAGAAGCCCCAACTCTCACCTGCCCATGGGATACACAAAAGAACAATGTATAGGATTCCCAGACAAGATAGAGTATTTAAACAACACCCAATACCCCTCTTACTTAATCAAATATTAAAGAGATGGAAAAACTATAGCTTGTTATGCAGCTTTATTAATGTCTACTTACCAATGCCGGCGCCTCTACAATTGCCATTATTGGAATCCATAGGGAAATCTGGCATGTATATAAAGAAATGTTAGTATTCTTAATTTGGTATTACTTCAATATACCCACATTGCCATCTTTTCTTATTCTCCAATATTTTGTATATTAAAACGTCATCACTTAATTAATAAACAGATTGTAACGATCTACAGGTCAGCCTGTTAAAGTTGACACGTTATCTTATCTGAACTTCACCCAAATCCAGAACATGATGTTAAATGCTTTCGCAAATTAAATATCCCATTTCTACTAGGGGAGGATGAGGATGGAAATTTATAGCATGTCTACAAAAAGTATGTGTACTGTTTGCATTTAATTAGATGATGAAGGAGAAATTACTTTTGGTTTGTTTTTTGGGTTACTGAGGAAATCAAACCAACCAACCACAATCACATCATTGAAGCAACTGCCAAGGCAAATGTTTCAGACCTTTCCCTTCCCCTCAGTTTAAAAACATGCTGATTAGTTTGAAGGACAGATAAGGAACAGAAGGAAAAAAAGGCACTATGTCCAAAGCACTGCTTTTAGACACATTCGTAAGTGGAATGTGTCCCACATTAGTAAAATGCCCCATTTCAAACCTATTGTTTATTAAATCATACAATTTAATGGATTTATACATACACTTAATGATAAAAACCAAGTATGTTAATGCATAGAATGTTGTACAAGTTAGGGGGAAAAAAATTCAAGAGAAACAAGATTTGAGAGAGCCAGTATACTTTATTAAAATGATACATAAAATGGGAAAACAAATGAGCTTGCAAAGGAAAAGCATTTCTTTAAGTTTGCATGCCCAAATGTTTATGCAGGCTTTTTGCAGTTCTGGAAGCTGGTATCATACAAACATCATGTTTATTATATCCTTATATGATCCCTCACACAACACCACTGCTTTTACAATACAGGACAAATGAATACCTGACCGTGTAACAAAAGCTCCTCTCTTGCAGCTTGAGCTGTAAGGATCTGGCCGTAAGACAGCCCAGGACACTGATAATACTTGGTATAGGTGAAGGTATAGGTTTAGATGTGTGAGCTAAGTTTTAAGGGCTGAGGCCATCATTTAATCACAAATTCTGTAAATATATATTTAAAATACCTGCTTACAAGAAATCTACTATTACTTACTTAATCTTCTAATTTGGCCATACTTCTTTTTTAAAAAAATATTAAAAACCTCCACCGTAATACATATTTATACTACTCACAGCATCATGAAACTTCCTTTACATAAATGAGGATATGACTAAATGACAGGGCAAGAGTAAATCTGAAAAACAACTAATTCCCTCACTAACATAATAATTAACTTCAGAAAAATTCAGACCTCAGGCATAACTATTCATACCAACATAAAGAACAAAGGATATAGAAAATAGGATAGAATAGATGCTCTTATGTCCAATATCCTGTTGCTAATAAAAAAATTCACATCAATTTTCTTCCAAAGAAAGTTCCAAACTACCACAAGATTTTAGTTTATAGAACAAGCCCAACATTTTCATGGAGCCGGCTTCGTCTTTGGTTAGCAGGTACTTCCATGGCAGCCGTAAGGCTTCCCCATGCTACCTTGCACCAAACCAAATTACACACGCTAATTCCTACTTACTGCACCTAAGCTATTCTCACATTAAAAATATCCCTGTTGTTATCACTGGTATTTAAAAATTGTGACCTCTACCATTATTATAAGATTGAAAAAAAAGAGGTCTTCATCGAATTTAAATGTTTTTTATGGTGCATCAGGTGCTTTCTGGTATTCCAGGACATGAAGAGAGTGGAATTTAAACGGTTTTCCTCTTGCAAATGGTAACTAAAAGGATGACCACATTTATTCTCATTCTTCCTCTCCTGGACCAATCCTCTGTTGCCCTGTTCATTTAGACAAATTGTAGCTTTAAACCTGCAATTCCTTTTGACATAGTAAAAGCACAAGAGAGCGCTTGGGTCCATACACTGACCATCCTCCCATCTGCTCCCACTGCAGACAGAAGTCTGTAAAACCTCCAAGCCACCAACCAGGAGAGGTGCCTCTACCTCTCCATGTGCCTAAGACTGTCCTGAGATGTTTCATCACTCCCTGGGCATTCAAGACCCCTGCAGAGAAAGCTCTCCACATTCACTGCTCGCCTCATTTGGTTGTCTTAGCCAGCTTCTCAGGTTGCCTTCAAGGCTGCCTGACTTTGCATATGGACAAGGCAACCCTTTCTGGTGCTTCATGTGGCCCAGCAAGCTACAATTCCTACCAAAACAGATACTTCAGTTATGAACAAAAGGATGGTTTGTTCACACCTTCAACGCATATCCCCAATGTAAATAAAATGGTTACTGGGGTGTCCTGGTTTTGGTGCAGAAAAAATCTTCATCAGCAGAGGAGCCATGGGAAAGTATCATATTAAATGTTTTACATCTTTACATCCACAGAGGGAACATGGAAGGATAAAGAAGCCCTGAAGTGAACTCTCCCCTCCTAAATCATGGCTGATCCAAGTAGTCACGGCTTTATGATATTCAAGCAAACCAAGTCAAGTCACTCTGGAAGTACAACTCAAAATCAACCAGAGCCCAGTAAGGGGGTCACAGCCTTCCCTGGCCACACCTGGATGTACAATACCCATGTGTCTTGGCTGAAGAACTGTCCTTCAAACTCACACCAATGCAAGGAGGACTGGTAAACACTTAACACACCCAATATAAACCTGGTCCTGCAAACAAACACAGAACTAAACTGCTTTCCACCAGAAGCTGATTTCCACTCCTAGGTACACCACTCATTATATTTGTACCAAATTACAACATGCCAGAACCTCAACCCATTCCTAATTCTGCAGTAATTCATTCATTCACCAGGTCACTCATCCTGCCCCAAACCAGAGGTTGCAGATATCTGATGAAGCAGCTGGTTGAGCAACAGGAGCAATTCAGACATGGTGTTCAGAACAGCTTTTAATGGAAACAGCTGCCACTTCAGATCCTGTATGTAGGCTATGGTGTACAAGATGCTGTGCTCTGCAACTGTGGCGGGGTGTCTGTCAATGACAAAAGAAGGAGTAAACAGGTACTGATACGTTGTGTCATGATTCATTTCCCTGCTTATGAGGGCTTGGGCGAGTCAAGCACTGACCTTGCCTTGATGCTTACCTTTCCTAGCACATTCATCCTTATTTAGGGAGCAGTTTCTACTGATAAAAGAGTGGGCTTGTGGAGGGGACCGGTGACCTCCACCACTGTACGACACGTCTTGGGAAAGGCTTCCCACCTCCCTGATCCTTCCCCTAGTCAAGCTCATACCGGCTGGTCCCTTCTCAGAGGGAACAGATGGGAAAAGGGTCTTGGGCCAGTACCGCCACCACAAAATCCCACTCCGTGACCCCAGCAGGCTAAGGGGCAGAGACCTCTCTCCATCAGGAGATGCACACTGCTCATTCTTCCAGTTGTAATGCAGATGGGGGTAAGGAGGGAGGAAAGAAAGCTATTTTTAAAGATAAACCACTGACTTCCTATTGTTCCACTTCTCCTCAGAGGCGACCTCTGTGCCAAGTCTTGTCTGTGCAAAACAATCTTTCTGAAAGAAGTATCTGTCACTGATGATCAGCAGGATTGCCAAAGAGGAAGTATTATCCAGAGTTGCAATCCAAAGGCTTCCTATTAAATGTTGTTTAAGAGGAGGGGGAAAAATCCGAACTGTTTTTTTTCCAATAAGCCATTTTCATTAACTGCTTTTCAGAGGGATGCTATGTAAAACACCGTAATCAACCAAGCAAAAAACCCAAAGAAACCACTAACTCATCCAGGCAGACAGGCAGGTATGGAGGACTTGAACTACACAGAGTAATCACGGATTAATATGATTCTATAAATATTTATATGATTATGGGTTTATATAGGTTTATTTTACCTTAAAATAAGATTTCAGAAAAAATGTCTCCATCACTAGAATAATATTTCATTTTCTTTAATGTTTAAGGGTGGCTTTTATTTTTTTTTCCAAGAAATCCAAGAGTTCTCCTCAGCCATCCTATGACAGTCACCCTAAATGGCTCAGACACTATCTATACATGGTTGATACCTTGTGATGCTGCTTCTCCTTTCTCCAACATCTCATTGATGTGTCTTCAAGCTATTTTTCTACCTAAATAAGATATGGTGGCACAGACCCAACAGACAGATTTGTTCTCCAGTATACATGGTACCGATCACACTGCTCTGGTCTTACTGATAGTTGCCTCTTCAGAACAGAAATAAACATGTTGCTTGAGTTATAAACACTCTGATAGACAGTATAGCCAAGCACACGTGCTTAAGTGCTTTCCTGAATCAGCATTCCAACACCAATGATGGCTGTGGTCAGGCTGGTCATTTATTATGTGTAATATCACAGACGGGTCCCAGTACTGAAATTTTAGATTCAAGACAGTATTTCTATCTGCACTTCTTGCTGCTTTACAGACTAAAGATCTGACAGGACCCTGAACAAAGGAAGCAGATAACCTGATAGATGTAAGGAGTCGTCAGCTTACGCACACAGAGGCTGAAATATATGGAGCAAGCAAATGGGACATCCTGCAGATGAAGACAGCTTGAACCAATGTCTGCTAGCAGAACTGCTTTCATCCTCAAAAGCATGGGACAGAGATGCAGGATCAAAGCTATAGGAGACATCAGCATGCAGCAATCTGACATTTGGGATGTTAACGTATTGTCAAGAGACATTTTCAGCCTCCATCCTGGCCTATGATTTGTTGGATCCTCCACAAAAAGCCACAACAATCAGTGTTACACCTGCCTCCAGCACATTCATACCAAACCTGGAGCATCCCTCTGCTGCCTGGCTGTAAAGGAACCTGGGTGTTTCCCAAAGATAATGAAAAGTCAAGCTTCCCACATGACATTTGAAGGTGGTCTCTGTAACTTGAGGAACTTCAGCCCCCCAGATCCCTGTTGCAGTACATCAGCTCACACTCGTTCTGGAAACCAGCACAAGCTATCCCTCTAACCAAGCCTTAAATAAGCAGTGGCTTGTTTAGACACAGCAGAGGCCACTCATCCCTTTCAACGAGTGAGCAGCCCTGAAGAACACTATAGAATATCATTTGTTCCTGCAAAGAGGAAGTCTTAGATCTTAACACCCAGGCTGCACTTGGGAAGAGGTTCCAGAGGATGTTTGTGGAGGAATCACAACCTGTGCCCCAATAGCCAAAAGGAAATCTCTTGCTGGGATTTGCCACAGATTTTATAAACCACAGTTTCTCCACATTTTGCAACAATCTATTGGGCACGGGGAATGCACCTCACCAGAGGGGAGCTTCTCATCTTTTACTGCAACGTTAGCCAAAAAAGTCAAATGAACTTCAAACAATCTTCAACTTGGCACCACTGAAATAAGAGTCAAGACCAATTACTTTAATTTTCATGAGCATCTGTACAACCTCTTCCTGGGCACAGAGGAGCAGATGGCAACTGACCCAGCATGATGTTCACCCATTGCAGCTTCCAGCAGGCCACTCAACCTGACTCTGCATACAGCTAAACCATGCACCTGGAAAGATGTATGGTCTAATATTGGAAAGGGAATGGAAACTGGGCTTCCCAAAACCCTGCACCTGCTCCAACAAGGACAAACATCTGGCAAAGTTCCTTCAGGCTGCTGCCTTACGGAAGGGACTAGATAAATGCATTAACTCTCACCAGTACTAATGTACAGACCTCAAAAGGAAAGGAAACAGTAGACTCCTGTTAACTTTGCAGGTAGCTAAAAATTGAAGAAAAATTGAGGTTTCACTTCTGAAGAATAAAAGGACCCTCTTCTACAACAGAAACCCATGAAACAATGGATTTGTAGTTCTGCCTGCTCTGTGAGATGGCGTTTACAGACAGCACGAGGAGCAGGAGTGCTCAGGAGATAAAACAAGAGCAGGTATTCTGTACGCTCCCCATTAGGCAGCTGGTTATTCGTGTCTTCTATTTGGCTGTAATCCTTTATTTGTAGAATTGAATTTGGAAGTGTTCACCTTACTTCTTCCTAGAACAGGAATCCTTCACTCTTCTTTCTAAGGAGCAGTTTTAGTCCCTCAAGAAGGATTCTTTCAGTCTGGTGCATAATGCAACAGTTCAAAATTTTCAGCCCAGAAATGAGAATGTCATCAGGTTCTCATTCACTGAAAGAGAGTTTTCATGGATCCAGCCCTGGAATCCCTCAAAGAGAGTATTGTACTGCTGAGGTCCTCAGAAATAGGTAACTTGGGGGCAATTTTAGCCAAACTTCCTCCCTCCAGATTTGAATGCGATTGCTTTCAGATCGCTGAAGACCTGCCAAGCCTCGCACAGTCTGGAGCCATTTTTAAGGTGGTTTTGAAAGCACCTCAATGTTGTGGAGAAAGGTGCTCCGTGTTCAAAGCCACACTGCCCCAAAACATCACAGCAGGTCTGCGGCCCCCAGAGAGCAGCAACAGCAGTGAGGGAGCAAAAATAGCTGGTTGGGTTCACAGGCTGGGGACAACTGTGGGGGAAGGAAGGATGGAAAGGTGTGAGGGGAGTAGTTAGAAGAGTTAAGAGAGAAACAGTAGTAACCACTGGAGATACCAGCGTGTATAGTCACCAAGATGACTGGAGATACCAGCGTGCATAGTCACTGAGATAAGACCTCAAGAGGTAGAGAGGTGAACTTGATAGAGTCAGAGAAGGAATGGGGTTAGTCTGGCCTACAAATAAACGAGGAAGAGTGGAAAGAGCAGCTTACCTGGGAAGGCTGAGCTGGGGAGCACAGTCAGGAAATTGAAGCGTGAGGTTTCGTTAGGAAAGGAAAACAGGAATTACAGTGTTTGGCACTGCTGGCAGTGGGATACATAAAGCATTGGTAATGGGACAGAAGCACAGTCAAATACTGTGCTGTGCATAACATGGTAAAAAACCCCTTTCATTCACAGGCCACTGCTGGGGAAGGATAGAGAGGTGGGATGGTGGGATCCACTGCCCAGAGTTCCCACAGCCTGGCAGCACAAGGAGCCTGCAGGGTGTGTGGGTGCTGCTCTGCCTCAGGCTCCAGCCCCCCATGCGCCAGTTTTGCTCACCCACTCCTGTGACGGAGAGGTCCAGCAGACCCACCAACACTACAGCTTTGCAGCAAGGAAATGGAGCTTGGTTCCACCAGCAGCAAATGCTTTCCTCGAGTAAGACGGGAACTGTGGTCATTTCGTAAAGGTCAAAGCTCACTCGGGATAACAGCAGATGCTCCTGGCTCCTAGTACCCATAGACGGCAGCTGGACACCTGGCATCAGCCAGCCTGTGGGACCACAATGAGTGCAGCCAGTGACACAGACGCAGAAAAAATGCCATGGGGCTCCAACAGCCCCTTGGAGGCTGCAGGGGTCAGGTACCACCAGAGCTGCCTCAGTGCTGGAAGCAGCTAAGAATGAGTAGTAGTGGAAGGCTGCATCTCAGCTGGGTTCCTCTTTAGACTGTAACTTGTGAGCCCAGGGACCTAATGGGGAACCTGTGCTGTAACTGTGCCTCCAACGCCGACCCCAAAGATGAGCTTGTTTTCTGCCCGTCAGCTGTGCACCTCCAGCACTGGCACGGGAGGAGGCTGAGGGGACCATGTCCTCCACTGGACACGGCTCCTTCCAACAACCCGCCTGCTGCGCCCAGGGCGTGATGGGCGGGGGGGAGCAGCCCCTCTGGGGTGGTGAGTGGCCGGGGATGCGGCAGGGGCTGCTGTGAAGGCCACCACACCGCTCCCGGGCAGCTCTGCCTTCCGAACAGGCACCGCTGCCGGCGGAACAGCAGCACGGGGCATCGAGACACTTCCCGTTTGCACGGAACGAGGGTTGCCGCTCCCGCACTTTTAAGGGTTCCCCGCCACGACGGCAGGGCTGTCACCTGACACACACCCTCCATCCCAAGAGCAAAACTTTTCCAGCAGCGATGAGGCTGGTGAAAGCGGAGAGAGGAGAGAAGCGTGTGTGCGTGGGCAGAACACAGGCTCGGAGAAAGCCTGAAAGAGCGGAGAGGACAGGACCCCCCGGGCGGGCTCCCCTCCCTCCCTCCCACTCGCCGGCGCCCATTGTCCGGACTGGCGGGCACAGAGCGGTCCTGTGAACTCACCGGCGCCCTCGGCGGTGACGATGGCCTCAGGGGAGATGCAGACGCCGCGGTCGTAGAGCGGGAGCTCGTCGCAGGCCAGGCTCTCGGGCCAGGCGTGGCGGTACCGGACGAGGACGGGCTCGCAGCCAGCGCGGGCGCGCTCGCACACTGACTTGCAGGGCTTGATGGGCTCGTGTTGGAAGTCGATGGTGCAGATGGGCGCGTACATGGCGCAGAGAAAGAAGAGGAGGTCGGGGCTGCAGTTGGTGCCCAGCAGTCCCTCGAACTGCTCCATGGCCAGCACGGCATTGGCCTGCGTGCTGTGGTGCAGGTGGTTCGGCATCTTGGTCATGTTCCAGGGCAGTGGCTTGCACAGCGGGATGCGCACCGGCTCGCAGGCCGCCGCCCGCCCCGCCGGCGCCCGGCCCAGCACCAGCAGCCCGGCCAGGGCTAGCACCGGCAGACCCTGCCACATGCCCCCGCCGCGCCGCGCCGCGCCCAGCGCAGCGGAGGGGCCGAGCGGCCAGACCTCGGCGCGGGGGGCGGCTCCTCCGGCCGCGGCGCCCGCGCTGCCCCCGGCGCCCCGCCCGCAGACCGGCCCCTCCGCGCCGGGCGGGACGGGACGGGACGGGGCGGGGGTGCTGCCGGGCCCGCCTCTGCTCTCCGGCCGTGCCGGGGAGCCCTGCGCCGACCCGCAGCCTGGCACCGAACAAAGGAGAGGTGCTCGGCGCCGGGCATGGACGGGAAAGAGTCCCTGTGCGGTGTGAATGGGCTAGCGTGTTTACACTGAAACAGGGGAAGTTCAGGTTAGGTATAAGGCAGAAGCTCTTTACTGTGAGGGTGGTGAGGCACTGGCGCAGGCTGCTCAAAGAAACTACACCCCTGGACAGAGCCTTGGGTGACATGGTCTGGTGTGAGGCATCCCTGCCCGTGGCAGGGGGTTGGAACTGGATAATCTTCCATTTTTTTCCAACCCTAAACATTCTATGGTCGTACATCCCTCTAAGGCAGACATACCTCCCCATCCTCTTGGAACAGTAAGCACTTGCTTCAAGAAAACGCTAAAAACGTTGCTGAGAACATAGGCACAAACACAGTGATTTCAGATCAGTCTCCCATATTCACATATTATTTGGAAGTGCTGCATACAGTTCTCGTGTCACTGGCGTAAGAAGAACATGGAGCTGTTGGAGCAAGTCCAGAGAAGGCCACGAGGATGATCAGGGGTTGGAGCAGCTCCCATACAAAGACAGGTTGAGAGCACTGGGGCTGTTGAGCCTGGAGAAGAGAAGCTGCACGGAGACTTCATAGCAGCCTACGGGCATGAGAGATGGGGTAAGGGATGGGGCAGCCACGGTTTTTCTGGGCAACCTGTGCCTGTGCCTCACCCCCATCACAGGAAGTTTCTTTCTTATATCTAGTCTATATCTACAACTGCAAATACTTTCTCAGTACAGCAAATGCTGACATCCCACAAACTCATGAGCACTAACGTATGTTCCAATGAGATCTGCCTTTAAATCTTTCAGCATCAGTGTGAAGGTACCTCCTATGCATTTAGCTGGCAAATTATCACCTACCTGGTGCCAAAATTTCACCTCTGACTGAAACTTGGCAAATGCAATCTGGCTACTGACCTGGAACACTGTCGTTTTTACCAAATACCTATACTTCAATGTCTGCTGAGTTATCTGCTGTTACACAGAAGCACTACAGTCAGCCTCGACACCTTTTTAAACTGGTGAGAAGGTTGGTAAAGAAAGAAAAGGGGCAATGAAGAGGAGAGCCTGTGGTTCCATGCTATGGTTGTAGTGCTTTGGAGAGGTTACCTTAGGGAAAATGAAGTGGCTGGAGCAAAAGAGCAAAGAAAGAACCTGCTCTCTGCCTTCACATGCAGTTGCTGCAAAAACACTGGAACTGTTAACCGGAGCTAAAATGAGGAACATGGAGTTCATTTGATAGCTGAGCTGCGTGCTGCAGCATCTAGAATTTGGCATCAGCCTCAAAATACTGTATGGGAGAGGTCAAACCCACCAGCCCCATTTGGCAGAGGGAGAGGGAAAAGTTTTGCTCCCCACCGTCCAGGCTGTCTGCTCCTGTACCATGCAGCCCTGGGGGTGCACGCTATCCAGATGACCACAGGCGGTACGCAGGTTCGCACCCAAAGTTCATATACAGGCACAAAGGTTGGCAGGAAAGTAGCTTTTACTGTGGATGCCTCCACACTGCTGATAGGAATTGCATCCCGTTGGAAAAGGCTACCCAAAGAAGTGGTAAATCCCTGGCAGTGCTCAAGGCCAGGTTGGACAGAGCCTTGGGTGACATGGCAGGGGGGTTGGAACTGGGTGATCTTAAGGCCCTTTACAGCCCAAACCATTCTGCGATTTTCTGATTTCGGAGGAAAACAAAATCTCTTTCTACAGCTTGCATCAGCAAGGGCAAAGTTAAACTGATAACGATCAGATCCCTAATCTGGTACACCTCCAACAGGTTAGTCAAATTATTGTATTATCATTGTATAAGCTTGATGTCCTGTAAGACTAGCAAGAATGTCTTCATAAAAGCATGCCCAAACAGCAGTTTGGGATGAGCACTGCCTGACTGCAAGTTTCCTGGTGGGCTTTGAGGGGGTGGTACCGACCTATACATTTAAAGAATAATAATATAACCAATACTATCACACAGACTCATTTCCTAGAACAATCAAGTCCTTGGTGGAGCTGAGGAAGCAGGCAAGGATTTATCCCTCATATGAAAGTTACAGAAAGAGTTTATTGTTGTTATTATGCCCCACAGGAATCACAGTAACCCACAGCAGTGCAGACCACAGCCCGGAGCCACGCTGCCTCAGTTGCTCATCTATAACCCATTGGAAAACCAACTCAGTGGCTTTGCAGCGGCACAAGGATGGATTTCTGTGGGAAGGGCTGGATAACCCTCACAGCCAGGGGGGTGTCCAAGCGACTTTATTTGGGAACAGAAACAGAGCAGCATGAGGAGGGCTCCAGAGAACATATAATGGGATTGAGGACTTTGATCTTTGTACCCTTCCCCAAAAGGAGACAGAGTAAGGAGCTGCTTCCAGACAGCTGTCATTAATTAATTCCTTCACTAGTTTTTCCTTAAGGAGTGTCTACTCTCTCCCCACCCCACTTGTTTTTCTCTCGGGGAACTCGGGTAAACAGCAAGGGGCTTAAGAAGCTGGAGCTGGTTTTATGAGATGCTCTGATGCCCAGCTCAGCTGGTAGAACTGTGCATTACCAAAGCTTCACCACTTAAAATACAGAAATGCGCATATTTTAAATTTAAGCTGGAAGAACTACATTCTGAACAGAAATATTACCTTGTTAAAACTGAAATTCAAACCCTTCCTTGTAACAGTAAGAAACACATACAGGTTTGGCCAAGAGAAATGGGTTGTAGCCAGGGCATGCACCTGCGTGTGTTTGTTGGCATAAGTTCTGTCTTCAAGTGCCTCAGTATCCCTTCAGGTATATGAAACATCCCCATATATACATCCCAGCAGCTTACTCTGTGGGGCAGGAGGTGTTCATAGGCCAGAGAAGGCACAGGGATGACAAGAGCCCAGCATCTACTCTGGCTTGGGGCACAGTTCAGCAGATCAACAAATCTGTAGTTACATTTCAAAGGGGAATGATAGATAGATACCGTGGATGTTCTAAACCCTACTGGCACCATAGCGCAGAGCCTGTGATAGGCTGCAAGCTCTAGGTGACATTATTGTCAGTCACCTTTTCCCTTTCAGTTTCTTGTTCTGCCAGACCCTTCAGACCAGCAACCAGAGTTCAGAGAAGACACAAGCTCATCCTATGTTTGGTGAGCTTCCTGTCATCTTCCTGCTTTGGGCTGCACAGGGGGCTGCTGTTTATAAACCAGGCACTGTTTTATGGTCTGCTCCTGCCCATTCCAAATAGAAAAAGAAATGAAAACATGACCATAGCTATTCAGACTGTTCCTAAGGAGAAAACTAGCTGAGATAAAAATACTTCTTCAGAACAGGTTTGTGCTTTCCTGAACCTTTCTATAGCAATCTCAGGATTACATACAGTTTAATTTGCTTACATGCACTGCTTTGAAAAAACAAACACAAAGCCACAAACAAAAAAAAAAAACACCAAGAAACTCACCAAAACCAACCCCTAAAATACTTTGTGCACAGCTGTTACTAAAACCATAAAATCATTGACTTACAGAGTCATAAAAATGGGATTTATTGTACATTTCCTGTTCCAGCCCAGGTCTTGTTCCAGCTCTCTCAGGTAGAGAAAACACATGGGACTATTAACTTATTTAATCATCTTTCAGGCTTCTCAGTGGATGACTTGGAAGTAGCGGGGAAGAAGAAGAGGTTCTTTTAATGCAGCCTTTCAGACTTGTAATTTTGGGGGGCTGTTTTGATTAGACAGCTCATTATTAACTAGCTCATGCCCTCAGGGGCTGCATACCTCGTAGAATAATACATTCATATTAATATTGCTCACATTACCTACCTCTTGAAGTCCCAGCAAAAAACAAGCCAACCCTATTCACCCAGTATTTTGCATCCTATGTAAAATTAATAGTATGGCTAGGAAAATATGTTGGGTTTACCTTTAAGTACAAAGAAGTCCAACTCACATGCATTTCAAAGACAAAATGATGCCAACAGCAATTCCATTTCATATTACCTGTTACAGGCATTCAGTCTGCCGACACAAACTCACTTGTGTTTCACTTGTACACATCTCCCACGGCAGCCTCATTTTGCAGGGTGAATTAGTTTGCTGCTTGGGTTTCTCCCAGATTTTTGAGTTCATGGCAGGGTTTACAGCATCTTGATACTGAAGTTTGGTACCTGCAATGCTGATTTCCCACCTGGATGTTGGAACTTGTATTGGTGATCCTGCAGGAAGGCACAGCCCTGTTTATTGAAAGTGGTTTGTGCTTCTCAAAGCACTCAGGCATAGTTAAAAGCAAAGGACAAAAAGCTGAACCTCCTGGCATGCCTTTGCAATCCTCCTTTGAGTCCTCCCAGCTCATTTTCTGTGCAATATGTTGTGCAAATCTGAGAAACGCTCCTGTTTCTTGTTTAGCTGAGATCAGGATGTCCACAACTTTCCTCATCCCTTGGTTTAGCATGCATTAAGTTAATTCCAACAAGCAAAAGCCATGGATGGACCTTCCATCTTTTCCTCTGGGAGAGCACATCTTAAATTCAGAGGAAATATTTCTATCTATAATCTATAGTTGCTAAATCCATGAGCATTGCACCAGTCAGAATTCATACCAGAGAGCTTTTTATTGTTTCTAATCTTTAATTCATCTGATTATCACATCCCCTGTAATTCTCTCTTCTTTGTAGAGGAATTGCCTACAACCTGTGATCCCATTCAGAACTACGTTTTCACATTTCAAAATGCAGAAAAGCAGAAGTACTTCTGCATAGCATCATCTATGCAGCTCTGTTTCCATTTAAGTCAGAAGCTGTGCATAAAGCCATGCTGGAGCCAAGCGTGTGATCACGGATAAGCTCAGGAGAGAGCAGGACCTAAGACTGGGAAAGCATTTGCCTGTGTTTCAGAGCAAAGTAGCTCCATTTCCACTTAATTCCACCATTCCTCTGTGTTAATATAGCAATTCCCCAGTGCAGAGATGAAGAACAACCATCTACAGTCACTCAACTGTACTGATTGAAATGTAATTGATGTCCTGATGGCAGTTCTGGTGCTTGTAGGGGCAGACCTGCTGCTGCATCGCAGTATTGATGCTCAAGTATTGCTGACTGGGAGCTAGCCTCCATGGTAGTACTATGTACAGGTGTTCAATTTAAGCAGGCATTCAATGTGTTATTCTAATGCGACAAATTATTACACTGTATTGGGGTGACCATGCAGATAATGAAAATGACGTCATTTGCTCTCACTGTGGGCCATTCAGGCCCAACAGAATCCACTGAACCCTCTCTGAGTTACAGTTGCCTCCAGATGGAGCATTTAAGGCAAAAGAAACCCACAACCCCTGCAAAGCTCTATAATACCACATACATTACGCAGCATTTCTAATCTGACCTCTGCAGAAAAAATTTGAGATGCCCAGCTTAGAGGCCATAATGACTCCGAATTTAGTTACACCATAAATCAACTATTTCAGATTTACAGCCTCTCCCATTGCATGGCCCAAGTCTGCCCTTGCTCCCACTTACCCAGATTTATTAGCAGTATTAAGCACCAAATCACACCCATGCCTAAAAATAAGCCCTGCACAAGCAGCTGAGTTTTACAGGGACAGCTAGTATCGCCAGGTGCTGAAACTCAGTCTCACCCCTGATTGTGGTGGGAGCCGATTGGGTTTGACACGCTCTAGGATCAAGCATTACCTATAAATAGACGCCAACACAGTTCATGTGTTTTTTACTCCTGTTTTTAGCAGTTACTGGTGAGATCACAAAGGGCTCTAGGGGAACCTCAGCAAATTCAGGAAGAGAAACATCACCTTTCCTGAGGGTTTTTGCTCCCACCTGCAAGCCACACAAACAGCAGATGCTGCAAGCAGCTGAAAACTGAAATCAAATCCTGTAAAAACAATTCCACTTGAAGTCAACACACACATTTAACTCTTCCGAGTCCAGATTCCCAGCTGCTTGAGGTGCGTGCCTCACTTGCTCCATCAGACCCATGGAGCAGGAACCACACAGAGTCAGTGGTGCTTTCCAGATGAGGAGCTCCTCAATGCTAATTTTTAACCTCAAAGCTCAGGTTCTTGCCTTGTTTCTGATTTACTGGAAAGCTTTAAATTTGGGCAGAGTTGCTGAGGCTGCAGCTGTGACTTTGTATTTCACCAATTCATTCTTCTGTAAGGTATCACAGTATCACAGTATGCTAGAGATTGGAAGGGACCTCGAAAGATCATCTAGTCCAATCCCCCTGCCAGAGCAGGAACACCTAGATAAGGTTACACAGGAATGTCTCCAGGGAAGGAGACTCCACAACCTCCCTGGGCAGCCTGTTCCAGTGTTCCGTCACCCTCACTGAGAAGAAGTTTCTTCTCAAGTTTAAGTGGAACCTCTTGTGTTCCAGTTTGTACCCATTACCCCTTGTCCTATCATTGTTTGCCACTGAGTAGAGCCGGCTCCATCCTCGTGACACTCCCCCTTTATATATTTATAGACACTTATAAGGTCACCCCTCAGTCTCCTCTTCTCCAAACAATAGAGACCCAGCTCCCTCAGTCTTTCCTCATAAGGGAGATGCTCCACTCCCTTAATCATCTTAGTTGCCCTGCGCTGGACTCTCTCCAGCAGCTCCCTGTCCTTCTTGAACTGAGGGGCCCAGAACTGGACACAATATTCCAGATGGGGTCTCACCAGGGCAGAGTAGAGGGGAAGGAGGACCTCTCTCAACCTACTAACCACCCCCCTTCTAATACACCCCAGGATGCCATTGGCCTTCTTAGCCACAAGGGCACAGTGTTGGCTCATGGTCATCCTGTTGTCCACTAGGACCCCCAGGTCCCTCTCCCCTACACTGCTCTCTAACAGGTCGTTCCCCAACCTATACTGGAACCTGGGGTTGTTCCTGCCCAGATGCAGGACTCTACACTTTCCCTTCTTATATTTCATCAAGTTATTCCCTGCCCAACTCTCCAGCCTGTCCAGGTCTCGCTGGATGGCAGCACAGCCTTCTGGCGTGTCAGCCACTCCTCCCAGCTTAGTGTCATCAGCAAACTTGCTGATAGTACTCTCAATTCCCTCATCTAAATCGTTGATGGATATATTAAATAATACCGGTCCCAGTACTGACCCTTGAGGCACTCCACTAGTTACAGGCCTCCAACTAGACTCAGCCCCATAGACTACAACTCTCCTTCAGCCAGTTCGCAGTCCACCTCACTACCTGATCATCCAGTCCACACTTCCTCAATTTAGCCGTGAGGATGCTGTGGGAGACTGTGTCAAATGCTTTGCTGAAGTCAAGGTAGACCACATCCACCGCTCTGCCATCATCCATCCACCGTGTTATTTCCTCATAAAAGGCTAAGAGATTGGTCAAACATGATTTAACCTGGTGAAGCCATGTTGACTGCCCCTCATAACCCTCTTATCCTTGATATGCCTTAAGATGGCACCAAGGATAAGGTGTTCCATCACTTTCCCAGGGATGGAGGTGAGGCTGACTGGTCTATAGTTACCCGGGTCCTCCTTCTTGCCCTTTTTGAAGACTGGAGTGACATTTGCTTTCCTCCAGTCCTCAGGCACCTCTCCCATTTCCCAAGACTTGGTAAAGATGATGGAGAGTGGGTATAGAAATGTATATATATAAAAATAGGTACAGAAAGACTCTTCAAAATTAAGGAAGAGCTGGTAGCACGTATAATCATAAAATTTCAAACCAAGCACGTAGAATCATAAAATAATTAGGGTTGGAAAGGATCTTAAGATCATCTAGTTCCAACCCCTTGCCATGGCCAGGGACACCTCACACTAAACCATGTCACCGAAGGCTCTGGCCAACCTGGCCTTGAACACCTCCAGGGTTGGAGCATTCACAACTTCCTTGGGCAACCCATTCCGGTGCCTCACCACCCTTACAGAAAAGAACTTCTTCCTCATATCCAATCAAAACTTCCTCTGTTTAAGTCTGAACCCGTTACCCCTTGTCCTATCACTACACTCCCTAATGAAGAGTCCCTCCCCAGCATCCCTGTAGGCCCCCTTCAGATACTGGAAGGCTGCTAGGAGGTCTCCACGCAGCCCTCTCTTCTCCAGGCTGAACAGCCCCAACTTTCTCAGCCTATCTTCATACAGGAGGTGCTCCAGTCCCCTGATCATCCTCGTGGCCTCCTCTGGATTTGTTCCAGCAGTTCCATATCCCTTTTATGCTGAGGACACCAGAACTGCACACAATACTCCAAGTGAGGTCTCATAAGAGCAGAGTAGAGGGGCAGGATCACCTCCTTTGACCTGCTGGTCGCGCTCCTTTTGATGCAGCCCAGGATACAGTTGGCTTTCTGGGCTGCGAGCGCACACTGAATCCAGCTCATGTTCATTTTCTCATCGACCAACACCCCCAAGTCCTTCTCCTCAGGGCTGCTCTGAATCTCTTCTCTGCCCAACCTGTAGCTGTGCCTGGGATTGCTCTGACCCAGTGTAGGACCTTGCACTTGGCATGGTTAAACTTCGTAAGGTTGGCATCAGCCCACCTCTCAAGCATGTCAATGTCCCTCTGGATGGCATTCCTTCCCTCCAGCGTATCAACCGAACCACACAGCTTGGTGTCATCGGCAAACTTGCTGAGGGTGCACTCAATCCCACTGTCCATGTCACTGACAAAGATGTTGAACAAGACTGGTCCCAACACCGATCCCTGAGGGACACCACTCGTTACTGGTCTCCAGCCGGACACTGAGCCATTGACCACAGCACTTTGTGTGTGGCCATCCAGGCAGTTCTTTATGCACCGAGTGGTCCATCCATCAAATTGATGTCTCTCCAGTTTAGAGACAAGGATGTCGTGTGGGACAGTGTCAAACGCTTTGCACAAGTCCAGGTAGATGACATCAACTGCTCTACCCCTGTCCATCAGTTCTGTAGCCCCATCTGAGAAGGCCACCAAATTGGTCAGGCAGGATTTCCCCTTAGTGAAGACATGCTGGCTGTCACCAAGCACCTTGTTGTTCTTCATGGGCCTTAGCATGCCTTCCAGGAGAATCTGCTCCAAGATTTTGCCAGGCACAGAGGTGAGACTGACTGGTCTGTAGTACCCTGGGTCATCCATTTTCCCCTTCTTGAAAATGGGGGTTGTATTTCCCTTTTTCCAGTTGTCAGGAACTTCACATGACTGCCATGATTTTTTAAATGTGATGGCCAGTGGCTTAGCAACTTCATTCGCCAGCTCCTTCAGGACCCGCGAATGGATTTCATCAGGTCCCATGGACTTGTCCACATTCAGGTTCTAGGAACCAGACCCTCTCCTACGGTGGGACTAGAGTTAAGTGTGAAGTCATTACATAATAACATAATCCACAGCCCAGCTTAAAGTAAGTGCCCAGCCTCTCCCCAGAACCTTATTTTTCTGCAGAACCTTTTCATTGCTCACCAGATCTTTTATCCCTTGGCTGCAGTCTACAGCATTCAGCACAACCAGTGATTTACAGTCACTTCCAGGTATGCAGTGGGCCATGCTAAAGCTCTTCCTCCCCAGAAAGAAGTTATTTAGGGGATATTTTGGGAGCCTTGGGACTTTCTGATCATAGTTCATAATCTCCACAATGTTTTAGCTGAGGCGGAATAAAAATCATGCCCTAAAAATTATGAATTTATCTTCATCCAGTTCCCTGATGATTTAAAAAAAATAAAAATGGGGGGGGTGGTGTTGAGAACTGAATGTGTTGAAGTTACTTCTCAACAAACTTCCGTATCTCAACTAATACCAAGGCAAAAAGCTAGTAGCATTTTCTCAGCAAGTATTTATAAGATTTGAAGTGTGGCCATTTCTCTGTCCCTGCCCTAGCATTGATTTCACAGGATCCATAAAACTAACCTCTCAACAAGCTTTTCTCAAGCCAGGCTGTTGTTTTGTTTCCCACGTTTACAGACTGTCCATTCAACAGTGCTGCTCTTCTCCTCTCCCCAAGACCATAGGCTCACTTACTAATACTGGAAGCACAACTCCTTCTTTAGCAGTAGAGCTCACAAACATACACACAAGAATCTGCAAGTTTGACTGGACAGGAACAAACCTCATCAAGGTTTTGTGACTTAGAAAAGCTTACTTATTTTACCTGCTTGCCAAGAACTAATTTAACACCTGGTGAGTTCCTCCTCTGATGACAGGGGTGTCTGTCACCACACTGGTATCATTCGAACACAAGTTTAGAGGAAGACATTTTCCAGTACCGCAAGATGGTTTATTGGTAGCTTTCCTCAGGGAGAAGGCAGCATGTTTTCCCTGCTTTGCTTCTCAGCTCCAGTGCTTTTGCAACTACCCACATGCTCCAGCATCCAGCAGCATGTATCATGGTTTAGAGATGGTCCTCAGGGGTTATCAGTGGCTTTAGTTTCATGCAGATCTAGAAGTTGAGGTCCAGGTACCTAAGCACCACGCCAGAGGCTATGTCTTTACTCACTGTTCTCCACCCCCATCACCTTCCTGAAAAATAAGAACATTGAGACACAACTTTTCCTTTTTGCTGCTTGGATCTGGGATTTTGAGCAGCTCTAACGTGATGTTGGTTTGAAATGCTCCAGGATCCTTCTTCAAAGGCATCTGATACCTACTGCAGCTATGCTAGTGTCAGCTTGGCCAGTGCAATCCACACGGGATGGTGTCTTATCTCCACCAGCTGAAGTGACCAATTAAACCCCGATGAACTCTGATCCCACAGAGCCCTTAGCAAATGGTTGTGACAACTTTCAACCAGTGCCTGTGCCAGCACAGGTTAGTCAGCAATTAGTATTATATGACAAATGCATTATTACAGTCTTGTCACTATGGTTTCCCTCTGAACTTTAGGTGCAAATTCATCTATTGTCTTGGCATTCAGAATTGTTATGAGAACAGAGGTACAATTATTTCCTGAAGAAAGTCACCTCTAAAGCAAGTGTCAGAGGCTCAGCCCATTTTCTCAGCTGCTTTTTGGCTATTTGAAGTACTTTGTTATCCAAATTAACTGCTGAGGTGAACTATTTCACCTACCTGGTCTCATTTTAACACTAAACATCATTCTTCCATTTCGAAGACATAAACAGAACCAAATCCAAACAGCACAGACCATCTTCAGTATTTCACAGTAACAAGCATGAGATGTTCATGACCAGCCTTGCTGACTCCATCTTAGCAAACATGTGCTCACACTAAGGTGCCTTACTCAAAGTTTTATACTTTCAGGCATCCTTTGTCCTTATTTAAATGATCTTAAAGCTGAATGCCTTTTGTACAGAGTGGAAAACAGATGACACCCAAGAATTTTAAATGCAATTCTGACATCTGGGATTTCAATATAGACTGAATCCATGAAGCGTCAAAGACACGTTCAGAATTACTAAATGGACTGAGAGTCACTGAGCATCTTCCCCAACTTTTCTGAGCATGCTTAGCACCACTTTCCACTCTCCCATTACTTCCCTTTTCACTCCTCTTTTCTATTGCCATAATTAGCACAAAAGTAATTTACAGTACATTCTTGGTTTTACTTCTCTTGTGCAAGGAATGGTTTCCTTGTTGGTCTGTTGTGTCCTAATTATACATTACAATTCAATTTTTATTTAGAAATAATGCTGCTCTTTCCAAGTCTTCTGCTCTCCGCATTGGCTGGAGTTCACCTCAAACTACGTAAATCCCTTTGTGTTATGGCAAGTTCAACACAGGCTTTTCATTCCAATACCAATATTTTCTATTACAGAACTGTGCAAGACACACTGACACTATATCCAGGGAGCAAGTCATTTTGACCTAGTAACACTAGGAACAGCACAACTAACAGCAAATGAATATGGTTTTGCACACAGGTCAGGGGGCCATTTTCATTTTGTTCTGTGATAGTACAAATACTTACAGACTTTATAGCATGATGAAGAACAAAAGCTTACAGAATGGGTCAGTTGAAGTGAAAACCTGTTATTTCAGGGGAGGATTTACCTTTATCAGAAATGATTCAAAAATTGTACTTGAAATGAAGAAAACCAGAACTTCAGTGTTTTTGAAAACTGGTTATTTGACAACATGGAAAAGTGTGGTCCTTATCCATGAAACCAAACATGTGGCTGTCTTTTAAGTTACGTTGCTCTGCACAGCCAGCTGTATTGGTGTTTCAGGGCTAGCCACGAGGACTGACATAAAAGCAGTTTCCCTGTATTCATTCAGTCCTTAAGTGAATGCAACTACCATAAATTACTTCTGTAGTATCTGAAGTGTATTAGAGTTAAAAGCTGTTTGCTCTGAGTTTGCTTCTGCTTGATGGAGCCATTCACCAAAAAACATTATAGTGCTAGTTCAGACAAAGCCAAACTTACAGAGCTTTAAAAGTTACTGGTAAGTAACTCAGAGCATTTTAGTCTACATCACAGGACCAGGGAAACTTTTGGCAAAAATACAGTTCAGAGGCAAGGCGTACTTACTGTTAAGAATTCTTGACTCTGGAATGGATAAGCTCCGAAGTCATACAAGTCCACGATGACCTGCTGAAGAAGACTCCTATCTTTCCTCAAATCATCAGCCTCATGTCAACATTTTCTGGGGAGAATGCCATTCCCCAGTACATCAAAGCCAGTCTAATCCAAGTGTCTCCAATCTGGTTACCAACTCCTTTTCATATCTACAGAACAAATAGCTACAGCAACAAAATATTAAGAGTAGCCCTTGTTTTCATTGGCAATATTTTGTCCCAATGCACACATCTTTTTAAGTTACAAAAACAGCATTCTGGGCAGCAACAGGACATTCTTCTTCCATGCTCTCTCTCAGATGAGGCAGAGCTCTCCCCCATGGGTAGACATTTGATCCAAAGTGTCTCCGTATGGGCCCAGCTCAGCCGTCTTAGCTTGATGCTCCAGGAATTACAAACACTTCTGGAAAGGCACCAAAGGCCACCTGAGATGACTCAATGTACTATGCCAGCAGTTGAATTTACTAAGTTGTGGACATGGTGTTGCTGGCTCTGGAAGAAGAATTCCTTCTCTACCTTCTTCCCCAACAAACTTGGTTTAGAAGACTGTTTCTGTTGGGCATGGACACAGGTTTGACCTGAGGACTATGCCTGATGGGCTGAACGCTAAATAGCTCTGGAGTAGCCCAGCTGAAACCAGAAATAACAAAAATACAGCAGAGAATAAGAAGCAAGGACACCCTCCCAACTCACCCCCTTCTAAAACCCAACCAAAACATGGAGGAGTCCACACAATTCTCCCCCAGTTTCCCTCCCCATTTTCTGGTTCGGTGCTGAGAGCGCTCCCAGTTCTTGCACGAAGGGTGGTTTAGAAAGGCATCATCTTAGGCATTTGTGTGCCAGGCAGCATAGCAAAGATCATGTCAGAGATCCCGCAGGAACTACTGAATCTAAAAGGTTCATGACTAATCTCATCTCTGTTAGAAGCAGCTTCTTGCAGAGATTCTGCACTTGCTACCTGTTTGTCAGAGATCACCTATTTTCTAGGCTTAGTTCAGTGATACCTTAGACAGTGGAAAGCTGACAGGGCCCTGAGGTCAATGACCAAATACAACTGCTTTGTACTTAGAAAGATTAAAAGACACAAAGAAGGCTATTTCTTAAAGCTGAGTTTTTCAAGAGTCAGTCCTGAAACAGGCATTATTTTTCCACAAAAGGATACATTACAATCAAAATCTTAATTAAAATCAAGACATTTGAACGTATTAGATCATAAATATTACAGAATAGAACTCTCAAGTCTTGCTTTTGACCTAAGTTCTTTATAAGCAAACTTATTTGTTATGGTACAAAATTATCAATTTAAAAACTCCATGGTTATAACATAAAATGCATTAATTAGAAAAAATATAGATGTACTGTCTTACTTCCTTAGGATAATTTTATTCCAGTGCTTTCTTCCTCTGGACAGAGGAAGCTATTGTAACTGAGCACACTACAGCTCTTTCATAACAGAAAAAGTTACCAGCATGCACAGAAACTGCATCAAAAACAGGAGCTCTATACAACTGTCCAGAGCCAGTTGAGAAACACACTGCTTTTATATGCTGGGGATTGAAGAGCACAACCATCTGTCAGCTTTCAGGCTAAATGAGCCAATGCTTCCTGCATGCCAATTTGCACCACTGACAGAAAAAGGCCTATTGTACATCTGCTTCAGGAATGCCTGATGTTACACTTTTAGCAACACTCTCCTGTTTTATGATCAATTTAAGTTTTATACCTTAACAATACACTTATTTCTATGGGTACAACTGGCATCACTATGTACTGTATAAAGCTTTTTCTCACTTTATTATGCAAAATTAAGATTCAAAGAACAACGGCACTAAACTGACACTTTTTACATTGTTTTTAGTTCCTTCTTCCAACTTTTTGCAAGATTCACTATCGCAGAAGCCAAAAGGGGAAGGATTAAAAGAAGCCTTTGCATAAAAGCTCTAAGGGTTGATATTTAATGAGCTGTGAGATATAAATCAATGAACAGTATAGTTTAAGCTTAAAATACCAGGATAACATTTATATTAAAAATAATTCACCTACAGATAATACAGTCTAGTGTTTATTGTATGTTATGGAAGGTACACCTGAATTTCAAAAATTTAAAACATATAAAAAGTGGTTAAGGGCTAACATTTTATCAACATGTGATAACTGTGTAAGAATGTTTATTATACAGCAGGGTACAATGGTAGTGTTAATGCCAACAGGGCACCACAGAAGTTAGTTAAAAAAAAAAATTCCACTATGCTTTATACAAACAACATCACTTGCTGTTGTTTAAGAGTATTGGGAGAGGATCTGTTGGGAGGATAAGCAGGTCCTAGAGCATTTGTAATGTTAGATAGTGTCAGTATGTAGATTGGTGAATGTTTCAAAATAAAGCTAGAAATGCTGTAATTACTTCACAGAAATACACATCCAATATTTGTTTTCAAGAAGAACAATAGGTACAAGATTATAACTCTCCCTATATGAAATAATTTACACACAGATGAAAGCTACACTATCTAAAATAATCACTAAATACATTTTTCCTCTGGGAAATAAACAAGCAATTTTTGTTTTGCATGATCAATATCAAAAAAACATATAGCAGAAGTAGTATCTTTTAAACATAACTGATGCTCTAAAGTTAAAAAAAAATAGAACAAAATAAAAGTAGTGAGAAAAGAGATTTTCCATGAATGTGCAACCTAAAATCAACCAAGCTTATATTTTGCAGTACAACCATAATAAGAAACCACTGATCAGAAATACAACTTTATGGAAAAAAGTTTATAATCCACAAAACTGTTCATCAGGCCATGAAGTAAAATAGCTCCACAGTTTACAGATAAAACTGAGGCCACACAGAAGCGTGCTATGTCTTATCTCCACTAAGTAGATCCTTAGGCAGAGGATGTGACGCTTTGTTTGTAGACAGCATGGTATGCATTTCTCAGCAAGACGTAAGGGAAACAAGACTCCAAGAGATCCATTGTTAGGAAGGGAGACTCCTGCACAATCTGAAACACACCAGAAATACAAGGTTTTGCAGAACACCTTCCACTGCCTGTTGCTGATAATCTATTTCATGCAGATACTTCTGGTCTGCACCACACCACCACTCATGTTTCACAGCAAAAAGAAATAACATAAAGTTTAAATGCTGGGGAAAAACACAGTGCTACAAAGTCACTGCTTCTCAAAGCTAGTCATCAAGCTTTCCTGCATATACAGCACTTCTGCCATTCCCAGAAGATACAGAATACTGAAAGGAAAACAGAGAGGTTTCTCTCCCACACACTCTGAACAGTGCTTCCTGTGTGTGAAATTTCAGTTTAACATTGTATGTCGTAAGTGAACAATGAAAATGGTCTGAACAATGTCATACAATGTTCTAGGCAACAAAGGTACAAATGTGTGTCTGTGTTGGGGGAATGAAAAATATTAATTCCTGACATTAGAATGCTGGGAAGAATGACATAATTATTTCTACTGGTTCATGAGCTACAACCAAGGTGACACCTAATCCCCCCTTGTTAAATGATGCAATGCAGAGCCTGCTCCTTCAGTTAGTAACACAGGTAGAACAAACACTTACCATGTCTAGTAGTAGGTAAACAGATTCTCTGTTCCTCGTAGTAGTTTTGTCCGTCTCCTGGCCAATCTTCAGTAGACTAGAGGATGCAAGCTACATGAAATGCATATTTTAAAGGAATAAAACAATGTGTTGATCAGTTTCTGTTGTTTTGTTACACACACACACACACACACACACACACACACACTACCTTTCTAAAGAAACCAATACCCCAGCCAGTGGATGCCAAGTTGTACTAGCAACAACCAAGGACAGTAAGCCTGAGCACATGAACAATCACCAAGCTTTAGTCTCAGTGAGCCATTTTTGTTTATTTCTAGTAGTGCTATCATTACAAGTATATGCTATTCTAATAGAAAAAGTGTCAGAATTAATTGTGAAGAACTGTTCACTGTAATCACTGGTTGACCATTACAAAGTCTACTGAAATCAATGACAGAACTCCCACAGGACCAGGATCTTGCTTCTTCTGTCATTCCCAATATGCAGGTAAACTTACTGCATTTTCATAAGTTTTGAAGAGACTCAAGTTTCTAACTGTTTGAAGTTAAACTCATTTTGCAATAGAAGATTGAGTTCTACTTCCTAAGCTCTATTTTCAACTGAGGAAATGTCATCCTAAATGTAAATGGATAGTATTTTATCAGACCATGAGCAACCCCACAGATACTAGTTTTAGGAGATATCCTAGAAACTTCTAACATGTACTTAGGTATTTACAAGTTCAGGGTGACAGAATATAGTAAACTAGGTAATTTGCAGATGTAAGTTTTTTTTCTATATTTAATTAACTTTGATAGGAAGGTGGATCATTTCCTGCTGTACATTTTCCTCCTGAGACATGTTTTATTTCAGACTAACAGTAACTGATACATAAAAGGTGCTAGAAAAGAAAGATTAACAAAATATCCGAAGGAGCAAGTCATGGTCTGTGCAGTAAAAGCAGTGGTCTGAAACCAGTTCGTAAACACTGAAAAAATGCAAACCTTATACCAAAAGTGTTTAAATCACATGGAACTATACTGGTTTTCTTCACTTGTCAAATGCATGCAACTTGACACAACCATTTGTCCTTCATCCTTTACAGCCAGCAGTTGTATTAGACAAGGTGAACAGCAAAAGGTTTTTTCTTTTTTACAAAATGCAATGAGTGAAAGAACCTTTTAAGTAGAATTAAAAAAAAGGAAAAAAATGTCTTTCTGTGGACTTCTAGGGACAGACAGTTGCCATTATCCCACCCTCTTAAGTGTGTAAGGCATCTAAAATGAAGAGGTAATATTTTTTCACATTTCAAGGCCAAACAGCAAAAATCAAGAATCACTCAAGATCAGTAGTAATTTTTAGAAATTCAAGTGAAGCTGCTGTTTTAGCCTTTAGTGTCCCTTTGAGTACTGACTAATTAAGAGCCACTTGAAAAATTCTGTTTCTGCCAGCACACAAAAAAATATTGCAAATGCATCACCACCACCTAAAGGGTTTTGATTTTTTTTTTTCTAAGTATCACTAAGGATTTCAGCAGCTTTCATTTTTAACCTTCTCTGAAGCATACAAATTCCTCTTCCCAAGTATCCCCATAACATCCTGCTATCAGAGAGTTACTGTTTCAGAAGGGCAGACATGTCAAAAGGTACAAACTCAAGAGCCACTCTGGAGTTACCTTCCTTGAAAAAGTGAGCTAAAGAGTCCAACCCATCATGCAAAAAAGTCTGCTAGACAGAATCTTGATTTTATATGCACTGTACATTTCTTTTTCCAATCAAGGACCACATAATGTAAGAGCCAGTATATGCTAAAATACTAAAGATTATATTAAAATAAAAATTGTGACACTTGTACTGATTTGCTGCTGTTACCTTCCAATACCCCACAGAGCTGACTATTGCTAAAGGACTGCTACTCAATTTAATCTACATATTGACCTGCATTAATAATAATTATGTTGTTTTGTTACACACACACACAATATTATTAATAATAATTAATAATGATTCTCTCTTGTGCACCAAACCCAGATTTATATGAAATCACCTACACTATGTCCTAAATTAGCATTACATTTTCTACTTGAATTTCAAATACTTCCTGAAGTCAACAGATATTTTTCTTGTTAAGATATGAATTTTACCCTATTGTCAGACCAAAATCTTACCCACACCTGATTTTCTCCTAGTCAAAAAATCAACACTTTATTATACAATAACTTTAGTTTCTCTGCCATCTATAACAACAGGAAACTAAGTAACATGACAGACATTATGAAGCAGTACTGTTATTGGAGCAAATGCTGGTAAATTAATAATCATTCATGCTAATCTAAACCTTTATAGTATGCCTCTGTGATTAAGATTACTCATGGCTGATTGCCACTGTAAAGCTAACATTTGCCATGACAAACGCATGGAAAATTTCATGACAGATTACGTATGGATTGAGGGGCATTAGGGGGCGAGAGTTTGTTCCCCTCTTTTTGGACAGGGTAGCTCTAGAAATGAAATTATACATACGGCCAAAAATTCTTTCAGACGGTCTTCAATGCTTCCCTTGTGGATGGTAAATAATGCTGCAGCAATCTGGTTGATAGCTTTTGCCAAGCAATGAATGTTGTTGCAATGCCCTGAACAAAAACATATACAAATCACCTCAGCATTATGCTTGAAAGTAACAGTATGCTTTGGAAAACATCATGGAAAAGTAAATGAACTTGTCACAACGAAAAATAAATGTTTAGCATCTTACACAACGGGACCGAAGCACTCTTTCACACTGAACTTGGCAACAGTTAAGCTACTAGAAGTACAGATCTCCCTTCTGAATGCTGTAATGGTCACAACAACCTGACAAAGATCTCTGTGGTTTTTAGAAATTAGGAAACATAGTATCTAGGAGGTTTATTTGTTTTCTACAAAACTTGAGAGTATTACCGCTTGACTAGGCTAAAACGCCAAGTGGCAAGCAGGACTTTTTCAAGCTAAATTGGCTATTTTTCTTTCCTCTGTGTAGATGAACATGGCATGATGCCCAGACAGCATTCACCCAAGACATCTACAAGAACTGGAGAACAAAATTGTTGAATTGCTCATTGCCATGCATAACATCTTGCCTAAAATTCACCCAGGCTTCAGACGCCTGGGGTATGATTAGATTATACCAGTTTTCAAAGACAGCAGAACAACTGCTCCTCAGTAAGTATCTCTTCCAGGCAAAGCTAAGTCAAATCTACCACTTTAAAACAAAACTAATAAACACCTGGGCAAGTACCTTGTGATAGTGCTAGCATATGAAAAAAAGGTGGTCTCTGAAGGAGCTAACAAGTATTCATGCGCTCAAGCATTGCTGGTTTTTACCATTTTTTTCTGACCACTGCTGAGCACTGAACTCTTTTTCATTCAGTCATTTATCTTAACTCCAAAATCCCACTTAAACAACAAGGTCAGTAGACCCCATCACTCTGACACCCATGAAAAATGATCACTATTGTTACTGAAAATGAATTTTTTCTGTCATTTTATTGCCCAGTTTACTCAGCATCATAATAATATCTACCTGCAGCTCTTCACTCCTCTAACACTCTCAATAACTTTATATGACACCAACATTTTCTCACCTCACTGTTCAGCCCCTGTTCCGGCTGCCTATGAATATGCTGATTAGTAGGTCCCAATGAGCATCTCTCTGGATCTCCACCAGCAGTCCCCCTTGTTCCCCCCTCCCTCCCAGTTGATACTCCTATTCCATCTCCTATTTTTAATTAAATATTGCTGCATGAATATACTAGTCCAAAAAAGAATCACAGAATCCCTTTCCTTCTACATCAGTCAAGAACACCTGTAGTGCTTGATTCTGCTGATACAAATTTGAATTTGTTTTTGAGTGGCTGGCTTTTTTTAAGTGACTTCATTTTTTGTCGCAGACTGTTGTCTGCAAGGGAATTCAGCTGAGGAACTGTTGTCTTCCAACAGCTTTCAAGTATTTAGAAACAACTATGTCTCTTGCAGACCAAGGTCATATTCTAGCCTCTAGACAACAAATTAGTTCTCTAGCCTGACATTTGACTAGCAGTTCAGACTTCTTACAGGGAACAAGAGAGTCTGAGCCTTTATCTGGAGTTAGTAGAAGAAGCAGGCTTAATCTTGAAGTAGGCAGAGAGAACACAGACATTGCTGAAACTGTCTAAGAACTGTTTGTATTCGGGAGGTATGCTTGCCAGATTAGAAGGCTGAAACTCCTTCAAATCCGTGACTTGTTCATGGATAAATTCAGGATTTCTCCAGGGAATTTTACTTCATAAAAAGCAGCATTTATGAAGTTCTCATTCTGGAAACAGCATCTATATTAAGTATCTAAAGCCAAGTGTTCTACAATAACAGCAAAACACAAGAAAAAGTAGCCTCATGCAAGGCAGCCAGGACTGACAAGGTCTATCCCACTGGTTCAGTTAGTTTTGTAGAGTGAACAGATTTTATGCATTCCTTTTGCCAGACTCTTTCCTCTCAATAGAAAAGAGCCCACTCAGGAAAGAATTCCATAGTACAGAGGCCACATGTCATAAAACCAGTAGCAACTCCTAACAGGCTTATTTGAGTTCTAGATGTTACTTCTCTCCAGTCACAGTTTTGAGATCTTAACAACTGTACTTTAAGAACCCACTTGAAAACAAGGCTTTACCTGACTTCATGTTAAGTTACTGCATGTAAATAAAATCACAGAAACTGGAATATTTAAGCTACATGAAACAAAACAGACAGAAGATAAGAATTATATGTTGTTTCAGCCTGCTAAGAACCTGAGGGCTAAGATGGTCTTTGGAAGAGAGGAAGCCTGAGGAAGATGAGCCTGCATGAGTTCTTACCTGCTGGAGAACCTTACTCATGTGAGGTGCTGAGGGCTGAATGTGAAAATGTAATCACTGTTAAAAACCTTTAGTACTGTCCCCCTGGGCCAGTTTTGAGACTCTGCAGTAGGTAAGATGCTTTTGAAGGAGAAACTGGTGCCACAAAGTGCTTCCAGGGGATTTATTTTACAAAACTATGAAGCAGTAGCATTTAAGAGATGCGCTCTTGAATCAAGTTCATTTGGAGTTAACAGATTCCTAATCTCTCAAAGTGAAGAATACAATTAACCCCCATTTAAGAAAACAATCTTGGGTCTCTCAAAAAAAGTGTTTTTCATATTACACTAAGTGACATAGAAGGCTTTCGGAAGTTCTGGTACTTTAAATTTTCAGAAGTTCAGACATTCTTTGAGAGCTAAATTTTGACTGGATTAAAAATAATACAACCTGAAAGAAAAAAAAAAAAGTAGTAGAAAAAAACATGCTGTACCCAGTAAATGGCTGCAGAATAAACATGGTCTTTTATGCAAGCCGTGATACACATCACAAAGAAAATAGCTTGGACATCTCAAAGGTGACTTTTGTATGTGTTGGAACAGCTTTGTCAGTCCTTTTTTTCAACTTAGTCTGTGGATTACATGCAAAGAATTTCCTTGAGGCAAAGATTTTATTTTTAATAAGGAAGTTGACCTACTCTTAGGATATAATCCTGTTATATACAGCTTTCACCTTCCAGATTCTGTTTTAAAAAAATTATGCTTACTAATATGAACAGTTTTAAATATAGGAAAGATTCCTTGTATGACTGGCCCAAAGCCAATGTAAAGATTACTCAAACATCTACACTAACTAGTCTCACACTAACTAGTGTGGAATGTATACTCTAGCAATTCCACACACTAGGATGAGACTGCCCCCTACAGTTTTTTGACTGTTCTTATAATTTCAAGTGGAAGACTTGTTTTTCATATAAAGTTACCTTAAATAAGAGTTGAGTAAATGCTTTTTAAAGTAACTTTCAGACAAACTTTCCTGGATAAGGGCTAATTTAACTGGGTGTTGCATTTTATTCACTACAAAACATAATATTTAAAGCAAACGTATTCCAGAAACTACCAGGACTATTATGAAGGAACCATCACAGCAAATACGTAGCTGAATCCACATTACCTTCAATGGCGGGGCTATACTGAGACATCACATTACTAGCCAAAGTCGGCAAGGAGACTGCCACAAAGACCATGAGAAGGCAAGCAATCTTATATTCTTCTTCTGGACTAATGTTTTCTAAAAACACAAAAACAATAAAGCTCTTTTAATTAAAAAAGTAACTTGCAGTATTTCCTTTCAACTGCAGGAAGTTCAGAATGTAAAATTTTGACAAAACTGAAATGTAAACCCAAGAACAAACTCAGTGTTTGTATTGTGAAAGGAGGAATATTATGTCAGTCTTGCCAAAAGACACAGGGTAGACACCTTTAAAAATTTTCCAGTTTGTTATCTATAAGAATGAGGGCAAGCTGCTAACACACTAGCACTTCTAACAATTTAGTTACGAAGATTTTAATAGGCTGAGCAGAATGGTATTTTTTCATGTGCTTTGAGGTGAGCATTACTCTAGCAGTCTCTCTTTGGTGAATAAGCAGGTGATATGCACTCACCTCAATTCACACTAAAACCTTGTTTTCAAGAACAGCAGCATCACCATGCACAAGCATGAGATTACTTTCAGAAAAAGTAAACAGTTGGTGAAATACAGTACTCTTATCTGTGTAAACTGAATTACTAAAAACCAAGTATCTCAAACTGCAAAGGTAAGAATCAAAATATGAACTCATAACCCATCATGAAAATACACAGAAATTCCCCTTTTCACCCAGCTTAAACATTTCACAGCTAAACCACAGTGAAAATAATCTATTTTAAATGGTATTTCAGATTCTACTTATCTTACAAAGAGACACCTACTTATATTATGCACATAATCAATATAAAATACACTTTTTTTTGAGGTACACAAAGAAATTGTGCTTGACATTCAAGTTTGAATATTAAAATGCTGCTTGAAATTAGCAGTGTTTCCTGCTCCCAAAAGATCTACTACTAAAGCAAGAAAAAACAACATTCATGATCTGATAATAACATTAACTTTCCATTACACACAGTGGGAAAAACAATAAAGTAAAAAAAGCTGAAGACTGTCAGAGAGCACTTAAGAGTCTTAATTCATGCCTTCAAATCTGCCAGAGTAAACAAAACTGAAAAATTTAGACAGTGGTGCTTTAAAGTGAGTGAGAGGAAGCACTATACATGTTAGAACATTAATATGTTTATTTTAACATGTTTCCCCTTGTCAGCTCCATGTTAACACTTGCATAACACAGTGTTGCGAAGTTCACGAAGAGCAGCACTCTGGCATTTCAGATCCCAATATCTACTTACCTGACACAGACCTATTACACATCTGTAACAAAACTAATCATATCCATAACTATTCACAATAGCGTCCTATTTTCATTGTCCTTAGATTACAGCAGTTTCCACCATTAGCTATCGAACAACTTCAACATGTACCCATTATGTATTTCTGGGTCAACAAGTTAATTTGGATGTGGTTGAGAAGATCCTCAAGCTAACACATCAGTAAGCAGCAGGCTTACATGTTCTTCTGCCATTTATAAAGTCTAAAGGAATATAAAGGACTCAAGATACAGATGTCTCCTCCCAGCATCTGAAACTTCTATGCCTTAGTGCATTTTTTTTTCCTCCCTCTATTCTAACACGTTTTTTAATTTGGAACTTCCTACCTGATTTTTGGGAAGACAGTGCTACGACCAAGGCAGGATCAATCTCACAAGGCAATCCAGCAGCTGATGACAGTTCATATACATTCATTGCCACCTGAGGACCAGAAGAAAGATAAGTACAACACTGAATGCTTCTGTGTAAACGTGATCAATCCGTCATGTTTAAAACGTTCATGTTAGTGTCTGAGGCACGGAGGAATTGCAGAGACTTGGCTATATAAAGAGACTCTAGATTTTGGTTGTTTCTAACCTACACTGAACAGCTGGGTCAGTACTTTGAGTATTTTGTACTTTGAGTAGTTTTTACTTTTGAGTATTTTTTAGTACTTTGAGTATTAGATTTTCTTTTTGTCAAGCCAAACAAAGCTTGTATAATTTTCAACACTACCTCTAAAGCAAACATCCTGACTTTGAATCAGCTATTTCTACATATTTCTTTACTGTTCAAAAGAAACTAACATTTTCTTTACTAGATCTAAAGTATCAGCTAACCTCTGCAAATACAGCATTTTTAGACAAAAACTGAAAGTCAATCTAGTGAAAAAGTGAGGCAGAAATCTTACAACAGTCAAATTTCATATACATTCAGTGTCCAGGAATTCCAAGTGCCAAGAATTAGACTCTATGTGGCCCCAACAATAACATCTTGAAATGTATTCCATTTTCCACAGCGCATCCCAGGCTGTATCTTTCACTGCTATTAACAAATGTTCCACAGTTCTCTTTTCCCAATTTACATCTTGGACAATATATCTGAAGCTGTAGCTCAGCAGAATCTCTGAAAAAGCAACTTTACACCAATTACAAAAGACTACAGGGAATGTAAGCAATGTGTCTTATATGTGAGACGCGTTACACTTTGCCCATAAATCCTCACATATAACTCTATCAGTTGCACATAGGAGATACTGTGCAGACTAACCTTATCCGTGTGCTTTAGCCTGGCTACTCAAGGACAAGTTCTGATATGAAAAGCACACAATATGAAAAGTATTGTTTAGTAAATGCTATGCCACCAGCAGGGCTTATCATATTAGCCTGGGTACAGTCCTGCATTAAAAGAATTACAGAGCATCCGGACAGGAGCTAATTCACAATTAAGTGGTTAATGAGCAAGAGTGGAACAAATGCAAGCCTGCTTCTAAAAGCCTGTGTAGACATCCCAATAATTTAATATTAAAAACCCCAAGTAAACAAAAGGAGAAGAAACCCCCATTTCACCAGTTACCCCAAATCGTAAGTTTCAGGGACACCAAAACAGGAATAAGACTTCATAAGATACATTCATTGGATATGAAAATAAAAATAACATTTCATAACAAGTATTTATTCCATCAACAGCTTTAAAGCTATTTACGCTCTGCTTGGTAAATTCAGTACATAGGAAATTACTAAGTCCTAAAATATGCCCAATTACAACTTATTGGGCAATTATCCCAGTAAGTTGTATATTGTACAAAGCCTTAGAAAGATCTGTCTGTTGACATGCTTTCATTTAAGTGAAAAAACCCAACCCTGACTTATTGTCCTAAAAGAAGTCTTTGTTGCCTGCAATTGTACTGCTGTATGAGAAAAGGCCAGGAGAAAGCTCAATGAGCTGCCGATTGTCCATAGGGCTTAATTGTTAGCAGGCTCATAGCACAGCTCTGGCCCTTCCAACAGGATGTTTTCAAGACAAAGCTTGGGCAGAGTGGCTGGGTAGCACATGTCAGAGTTCCCAGTATTCCCAGCAGGCACTACGGACAAGATTACATAGGTTTGGCTCCTTCTCCATGCACAGTCCTCCAATGTTATCCAGCAAGCTATGTACTCTCAAACAAGCTTACATGGCATCATGCCACACCACAAGACATGACATCTGTGTTGGTATCATGCAACCAGCCTGGTGGACTCCACCACAGCACTCATTTGTTTGAGACACTTGGAGCTAGGAAACATACACACACAAAGTATATTCAGAAATCACAGCAGAACTACAGCAGACTCGGAGAGGGCCAACAGCCAGATACTACATGAAGCAGACAACTAGGTGGTGCTACGAAGCAGAGAACAGTCCTCAGCATGGTTTCATTTACAATTAGATAGCTTTTTTTCCCATCCAATTGTTTCAGTGACTTCCCCAAAGAGAAGCAGCAAGTACTATACTTTTTCATACCTGCTGACACAAATGAGTTCAGTGGTATCTTTAGAGATCCACTGAGATGTTTCAAGTTATCTGTTAGCATCAGCTTAAAAATATTAATGGTAAAATACTGCCTTCAATGATTAGTATTGCAGCCTTTACCCCACTGTATCTTTCAGCACCCCTTTGATACCACAGGGTGTCTAGTAGGAGGTATGGAGGTCTTTCTAAAAATATCAAGCAAAGCAAGCAGTGAATTTCCCTTCTCATTTCTTTTGCATACTGATTCCTCAAGTTCAATAATGGAACAGGATGTTTTGGTGATCAGTGATTTTCCCTGTAACTAAAGGCGAGAATTACAAAAAGGCTGAGAAGTGGAAAGGAACTTACATAATTTAGATACAATTTTTATCATGAGCCAGTATCCTCTAAGTTTAATTTTCCACTGCATTTCCACAGAATTCCTCTACTATTATATGAAATCCAGGCTTTTCTGGGACATCAAACATTTATGGCCGATTTATCAGCATTGTGAGTTTCAAAGAGCACACGATAATATTTGGGAATGAAACAGCACACATGAAGTTTCAGTAACTTATATTTTTCATGCAATCTCTGACTCATTTTCAAGACAGACTGCCAAACCCTCTTCTGAAATCATGAGGCCTACAATAATGAACTTGAACTTTTACAGAGGGAAAAGATGTTTTCTATTTAGTGAATCTTCATATGCAAGAGAACTGTAGTTTCTTTCCTCAAGAGTAAACTGCAATACGTAAACCTGAACTTCAGGAATAACAATATATTCCGTTGCTCAAAACCCATACTGCGTTCAAGAGCAGACTTTTGAAACTTGTTTCTGTGGAAGTGAATCAAGAGTTGCACAATGTATATCCCACTACCCATTTTCCGCAAATCAAACTGCCATGATACCATTACCATTAAGAACCCTGCAAATCTTCATAGGCCATATGACAATAACAGATTAAAAATCAGCTAGGTTTCAGGTACCATGCGTACCTCTCCAAGAGCCATGTGATGTAATGGCACAGGTTTCTGGATTGAAACATGCTACCATTCAGAAGCAAAGCACCTGATTTAGGCTGCTAACTTTTTTTCCAAACATTTTAGACAGTGAGCTCATACAAATTTTTAATTTAATGTCAAAATCAGACTTGCAGCTTTACACGCATAGAGCTCCAACTACAGAGTCCTTGAAATATCTAGTTTTACCAGTTATGCTGCTCACAGTAAGAAGCAGCTCAGTGTTGTTCTCTTATATCACTTAGTCATAATAAATTTCTATTCTTAGTTCTTTCCATCAAAGTTTTCAAATGTGGTCACAACCAGAGACTCGTGCTTACCCTATCAGTTATTTGTTGGGTTTTATTCCCCAGAACAGTAGGAGGCTGCAGATGCAGGACTACTTAGCAGTTTGTAAGAAAAGGGTGTTCTTTGTTTTTTTGATTTTTCACACTAAGCATGGAAGTCTTGCCCCTTAAGTATTTTCAGTAAGCTCCAAAAATGACTCCATCACCCTCTAGGCCAAACATTACCTTCATGTCAGTCTCTCTTGGAATGTGATCTTTAAAGTCTTCGATGGAACTTACAAGGAAAGGAATGTGGTACGATAAGACCTAAGAGAGACAAACACAAAATGAGAAAAAATACTTCCCATGTTAATGATCAATTAGACACTACCATTACCTTACTGGACTAGAATTTTTTTGAGTTTTTATTTTACACATTAATTTGGTTTTAGATTTAAGACATTAAAGCCTAATAAACACAAAATCAAGCTGTTTGCACACAAAGGGAAATGAAAGCTTTTAAAAGGTACTAAAGACAGAAAACACTGAGGCATGCTCAAACTAAAACCTGTATGTTTTAACGTAACATTTCTCTGAACAGTACTCAAAAAATAGATTCTCCCATCCCCAACTTCCAGTTTAGAGTTCAGTTATGACTGAGTATTGCCATTTTATCCACATACCAACCTCTTAAGAGGTAGAATTTCTAAACAGTGAAGCTTCAAATACCCTGTAATTCCATTAAACCCAATGAAACTTATTCAGAACGTATTCAGTTATTTCTTACATCTCTAAGTGCTTCCTGTGCCAAGGACCGAAAAGACAAGATAACACCAATAATTGTCATTCTCTTCAGAACACTGTCAACAGCTGAAAAGAGAACAACAGTGAACAAGAACATGTTGATCTTTACAAGCTCAATAATTCAAAAACCAGAAAGAAAACATTCACCGAAATACTGAAAAAGGAAAGGTACTGAAACAATGGCATTCCTTAAAAGAGCTAAAATAAACAGTGCTAAAGCACGTTTTTATAGCTGAGTTGACAATGCGATTTTCAGAATACCACTATTAACCACTTATTGGAATAAGCCTCCTTAACACGCAGCTGACAATACTGGATGCTAACATTAGTTCTGTGTTTTCTTGAGGCCAAAAATGTCTACAATAATTATTTTCATTTAAAATGTTTATGTTAATTACCTGTTAAAGCCCTTAAAAATAATGCCGTAATTTACATTGTGTTGCAATCAGAACAGAAACCTGCGTCAAAAAAACCTGTGTTTTATATTTGTTTTCTACAGCCATGCACCTCATTTGCAGATCACTGCTGTTACAGCTACATGTTATCACTCCTGAAAAGACACTCAAAGCCCACCACTACTATAATGCCCTAATTAACACTAAATCTCATTAACTAAATTAGCACTAATTAACACTAAATCTCATTTTGCCTGTATATGAAAAGACTAGAAAATTTTTAAAAGATGCACTGGTTTATATGACGGCACTTTTTTTTTTTTGGTGTTTTAGTATACCTGATACAGAAAAGCACTTTTTCTTATTCTCTTTACAAAGGGCAAGATAAAAACGCAATTCTGTATCTTTATTCTTCTTCTCAGTGAGGGTGACGGAACACTGGAACAGGCTGCCCAGGGAGGTTGTGGAGTCTCCTTCCCTGGAGACATTCAAAACCCGCCTGGACACATTCCTGTGTAACATTATCTAGGTGTTCCTGCTCCGGCAGGGGGATTGGACTAGATGATCTTTCGAGGTCCCTTCCAATCTCTAGCATACTGTGATACTGTGATTAGGACCCTGCTAGTTACCCACATGATAATCTTTTAAAGAGTGCTGCCATCTGGTCTGGCTTGTCGAAGCTGGTCCTCATTTGTGTGAGAACTTCAACATTCTCCACCACAAGTTTCTAAAAAGAAGAAAGGATTCAGGTCAGCTATACATTTCAGCATGTTAAAAGGATAAATAAACTGTGTCGGATATTTCAGTCTGGCACAGAGACAACCAAACTCATGGAATACAGATGTTTTCTAATGGGACTACAATATCAGTATTATCACCAGGCACTACTCAACACAAAAGCAAGCTCTGAAATAAAATGCAGAGGATTAGATACCCCTTGGAACATGATATTTATATTCAACAATGTGTAGAACTTCTTAAAGCAAGGGATTGAAGCTCAGTGAAACAAGTCAACATCTCCTCATGCTATTCAGCTTTTTATAAGAAGAGTATACATATATCAAGAAATATACAGATTCACAAAATAATACATTCTTCTGGATTGCTCTTTCCACTAGTTATGCTGTAAGGATTAGAAATTTAATGGTAATAAAGTTGAAAAATGGCATTAAGAATGTAAGAGTCAGATTGTTACATCTTAGTGCAGTTTACTTGAAATTTTCTTCCACTAAAACGTAAAATAAAAACAAAGACATTCATTCAAGCTCCAACACCTTAGCCTGAAACAGTTAAATTCAAGTGCAATATTCTTCATGTCAGTTTGACCGAAAGAGAATGCATGTCTGTTTCCAATTTGTAACTGCTCTCATTCATGCCACTTGGGGTAAATGCGATAACTTTCCCAAGATCATTCTCCAAATATGTATCAGATTTAAATTTAAATTACAGAGATTGAATAATCACATCTATAAAATGTCAGATCCAAAATGGGTTTCTTGCTAACTGAGGAATTTACGTTGTGCCAAGTAGTATTTCTAAACCTCTCGAAGCAAGAAACAGTACTTTATTCTTACATAAAAATATTTTTTAGTTTGAATGCAAAGTATTCTATTTCAGAAGTGGAAAACATTATCTCTGTTTAGGTAGAGGACGTCCAGCAGTCAAGAAAATGTAGGTATCTTGCGTGTTTTTAAGCATTAAATGAAGTGTTTCCTTTCATTTTAGTGCTTTGTATACTAAACAGTATCAACAGAAAAGAACTGAAAGACAGAGCAAGAAAACAAGATATTCTGGATTGGGGAGGATCCTCCAAAGTGATTATTAATAGTTTTCTTTTTCAAGTAGGTGGGTTCCCATATATCTTAATTACCAGGCAGCACAAAGGGAGCAATGAAGAGGGATCAGGAAGAATCTAATGTACATCAAACATATAGGCCACTATAAGCATGGCACATAAGATATATCATATAAAAATCTAATAGAAGACATAGCTGCACAAACCTACTACTAAGGATCCAAGAGTGTCTGATATGTGATAGTTCTACCTGCTTTAATAGTTTTATTTTACTTCACTTCAACCCACACTGAAAACAGGGCAGAACATAGCAACTGGCAAGCAGGGAAATTAATTTTAGATTAAGTATTCCTATGACTACAGAAAGAGTAAAAAACAATGCAACTTCAATTATAATGCTGCTGTGAAAGCAGTGGTGGTCTATGTTTACCCCCATCTCCCAGTCAAGCAGCCTGCGCAAAGCAAATCTGTCCAACAGCACAGACCTCTCAGATTCATTGTGTCATGGTCGTGCTATTACCATATGCTCAAATGTACTCATAATCCACCCTGTCTTCCCACTTTTATCTTTCTTGTCTTCAGTGAGAAGCAAGGATAGAAGTAACCTATACAAGATGCAGCAAACTAGCCACCTCCAAGAACGTGTGCACATGTGCACGCAGACACAAAAGATGTACTTCTATGCTGAAAGCCAAAGTGATACTGGTGTGCACTGAAATAAAGATGGTCAATTTTAAACCAACTGATGTATCGGAAGTTGGCAGAAGTGCCACATTTAATTTAAATCCCACAAAGCTCTCCAGAATGCAAGACTGAAGGCAACAGCCCACGCACATTGTTACTGAGTCAAGCTTTCAGCTTTACCAGCGTATTAGTTTAAGGTTTAAAAGGAATGGGCTGAATACAGTTTGAGTATTACTTAAATGAGGCAAACTTTCTCTCCTTGCCCCAGTCTTAAAACTTCAGAAATAAAACCAACACCTGGTCCCACAGCAGGAAGCAAAGCAAACATGTTGAACCCTACTCTTAATAAATTCCTTATTCTATCCTCTTGTTGCTTCCTTCTCCCAAACACAGATGTTTCTCAGTGCTCTTTTGCTAAGCCAAATGCATCTCAGCCAAACAGACGAACATTTTATTACTTAATTTTTTCTCTCCAAATATGTAGTCATGTGCATGGGGATCTACATTATGTTCTGCTTATCCTTAGCAGCACCAGAAAAAAAGCACAAAAATACTACTTAAAGTTGCTTTTTAAAAAAAAAGAAAAAAAATCTACAGTATCAGTTGTGCTGGTTTTGAGGATGTATGACAACTCCACAGGGAGTGAACAAACACTTGCCTTCAAAAGTAAACAGGGGAGATTTACATTAGATGTAAGGAAGAAGTTCTTCCCTGTGAGGGTGCTGAGGCACTGGCACAGGGTGCCCAGAGAAGCTGTGGCTGCCCCATCCCTGGCAGTGTTCAAGGCCAGGTTGGACGGGGCTTGGAGCAACCTGCTCTAGTGGAAGGTGTCCCTGCCCATGGCAGGGGCTTAGAACTGGGTGAGCTTTAAGGTCCCTTCCAATTCAAATCAGTCTGTGATTCTATGAAACACAGCAGCAGCCAACTAACAGCTACCCAATGGCTTTGTGTTCTACTTGAAATGCAACAGATATCAATTTATGCATGACCGGGAGTTACAAAATTTAACTGTAAAAATAGTGTTGTCACCTGGAGAGTCTTATCCTGAAACTCAAAAATTGGACTGTAATCAACTGCCCTGGCTGGCTGGTCATTCAGGTATCTGCACACTCTTCTGCAGTGGCTTGGAAAAGATGAGCAGCCCCTTTCCTTGAGCTGTGACACTGAATAAAGGCTTCAAATCATTCAGGGCATCCTACATCCTAGCAACTCAGCAGCACTGAAATTCACAGTGTTTACAGAGAAAACAAGATCTTTGAAACTATAAAATTGGATATATTAAAACCACACACCTTTAAAGGCCCAGTATGTTAGTAATAATAAATTGTTGAAGAAAAAAAAGAAAGAGAAGGTTCATTAGATCTCTTAAGCATTCTGAACTGAACATGAGCCAGCAGTGTTTGCTCACAGCCCAGAAAGCCAACCGCATCCTGGGCTGCATCAAAACAAGCATGACCAGCAGGTCGAAGGAGGCGATCCTGCCCCTCTGCTCTTGTGAGACCTCACTTGGAGTACTGTGTACAGTTCTGGTGTCCTCAACATAGGGACATGGAGCTGTTGGAGCAAGCCAGTGGAGGCCATGAGCATGATAAGGGGACTCAAGCACATCTCACATGAAGACAGGCTGAGAGAGTTGGAGCTGTTCAGCCTGGAAGAGGGAAGGCTGGATGGAGACCTCATAGCAGCCTTCGAATATCTGAAGGGGGCCTACAAGGATGCTGGAGAAGGACTCTTCATCAGGCATTGTAGTGACCAAGCAAGGGGTTTAAACTTAAACAGAGGAAATTCAGGTTAGACTTAGGAACAAGCTCTTTACTGTGAAGGTGGTGAGGCACTGGAATGGGTTGCCCAAGGAAGCTGTGAATGCTCCATCCACTGCAGAGATCAAGGCCAGATTGGGCAGAGCCCTGGGTGTGTTTAGTGTGAGGTGTGCCTTCCCATTGCGGGGGGGTTGGAACTGGAAGAGCTTTAAGGTCCCTTCTAAACCAACCATTCTGTGATTTATGTGTATTTTTTAAACAGCGTGTATGAATCATTACAAAAATGCCCTTATTGTAATAAGGGTTTAAATAAATTAAAAATTATGAGCTGTAATACCATCTTGGAATTTAATTCAGAACTGGCACTAAAGTCAGCCAAAAGCAAATACGTGCTTAGTGACATTTTTATAGTATGACTATCCAGGGATAGTAGTACACGTTATTAAATCTATTAAAACCTCTTTCCAAAAAAAGTTAAAGAGGCACCAAGTGCTTCCTTTGTCATTATTTGCTGTTCTGAGTATACATGCAACTAGCTTCCCTGACATGTCCATACTTCCCGTATTTTTTCATAGCACCAAGTTTATCATTTGTTGGTGTTGCTGAGACAATCAGGTTATTATTTATCAGAATACAGACAATTATAATAAATTGATACACCTCAGCCAGAGCAAAAGATGTATCTAAACCCAAGGAAAAATAACAAAGAAAAAAGACCTGAAGTCTCCCATCCATGCAAACTGAACAGCAGGTGCTAACACGCATGGTAAAGAAAGTAAGTCCTTACAGATGACTGACACATGAGATTTTCATGCTGATTTTTGAGAATCAACACTTGAGCAGGTGCTTCACAAGTGCCTGGGGATATTGAAAAGCCTATCTCTTCCCACTGGTGATACAAAGAGACTTGACTCCTAACTTAGGGTATCCGAGGTAGAAATCAACAGAGCCTGCATGATGTCCTGTCCATTCACCTGCTGAAGACTCTGGGATACACACATACACATGCAAGTGTACTACAAAGTAAGAGTAAAATTCACAGTTTTATCTGTTTGCTTGATGCAGTCATTTCACAAAGATGGACTGCAGAAACACAGCTATGGAATATCCTAAAGGAAGCTTAAACAGACAACTACTCGCCTTCCCACCCACCAACTTCCCAAGGTTACCTTAAGCTCAGCAACCTGTGAAGAAATGTGCCACATCAGACTTTCACTTAGGAACTTCATGCCATATGGTCCCAGAAGTTCAGAAAGGGCTCTCATTTCTGAGAAATAAACAAAATGTTCTACTTCAAACATTCCTTCAATTATTTGATGCTTATCATTTATCTAGCACTTATATTTTAACTGCAAAAGTATTTTACCACAAAACAGAACTTCAGATATGAGAACTTGTAACATAACTGAAGCAGCAGCCAACACCACATCGTAGGCCTATCTCTGTAAAATAAATGCAACAACCATACTTTGATCAAAAACAGGAAAAGCAAACTCCCTTGAGACATTGAGGCAGCACGAATAGAAAGTATTTTAAATACTACTGAAGGTTACGAAATACTCTCTAATAGAATGCTCTAGCAGTAGCTGTTATTCCAAATACTCAAGCACAGGGTAACTATCCCTCACATGCAGTAGAAATATCAAAGTTTACCTGATATGTCAGAGTACTCCTCAGCATTAAATGTCAGCTCATTTTCTGTAGGCAAATTCACAAATGCTTTCATGGCTGGAAAATAGGCTATGTGACCGTTGCTGACTTGCCGTAGCAAAGTTTCCAAATACCTTGGCAGAAAGGGAAGAAGTTTTAGATGAAAAGACACATGTTCACCAATACTGTATAGAGGTGAAGTGTGTTTGTGTGAAAATGGACAGCAAAGCCTGTAGACTAAAGTTTTACTTTCATAGTTCAACTGTTATCTGTATCTTACTCTACATTTCCCCCCTATAAAACATACATTTCACAACATGCAAACCCGGAAGTGCTTTATAAGGTAATGGGAGAAGTAAACTCAAGTTGCAAACTTAAGAACATTTCTAACTCCACTTCTCCAATTGCAGACATTTTATTAAATAAAAATAATATAAAAATATGTTACAGGTGTTCATATAAATTACTTACCAATTTGTGTACAGACTGGTAATGGTTGGCTCACCATGACTATCTAAATGCTGGGTTTGCTGAAGCAGAACATTGTTAAATACTCGTGTGATGTCGATCTGTACATAATTTTCTATTGACTGGAGGACTGTCATATAGGCTCTTACACTGGTTAACAGCTCTGAAGGCTTTGCAATCTCTTGTGTTGCTTGATTATACATAGTCATTCCAACAATTGACCTTAGAGAAACAAATTGCATTTATTAAAATTCAGAGACAAAGATGCAGCTATAAAAACGATTTTGTATTCAAAGATTTTACCTGAAAACATACTACACCAGCACTTTTAAAATTAGCTCTAGATGCTGAAGACAAGTGTATTTGTGGTTCCAGCAAAAATTTCATGACACTGAGATATTCACCAAGCATTTTTTAAATAAAACTTTACCCATATATGTAAGAGCAATCCACAACATGGAAGACCTATTTATCAAAGTAGTTGTTAATATAGTAAAGGTCTTTTTAAATGCAAAACTTCCAGGAAATGTAAAATCAATGATGTATTAAAGTGTTCAAAGCATAGTAACTAATGCAAAAATTCTTTGACCACAGTTGCTGTCGTAGTTTTAGTTTGAAGTATCTGTCAAAAAATCATATAATTACGTACTGAAAACATTCAAAGCAAATCTATCTTGTGTTGCTTTGCGCAAGTATTTAGAGGCATGTCTATTTTGTAATAATAACTGTGCCTACTGTATTTGGGCACCTAAACAATGGCACAGACCATACCACCGAATCTCCTTTCTGCCCCAGCTCACACAGTATTAAAAAAAAACAAAACAACAAAAAAAAAAAAACCTTGAAAGATCCCTCGGAAGATCCCTTTTGCAATACAGATAAGCTTTCCTAGAGCATCCTTTTTTCTCGTTCTAATTACATTTTAACTGTTCTAAATAACTTTTCGGAAACAATACTTGTAGCATTCATTTTAGGGTTATAATGGTCTCAGACTTTCAGAACTAAGCTCCTGAGTGGTGTGTACTTTTCTAAGGCAGAACAGCAACTACAACAACAAAAAGAAATCAGTACCTTCATCAGAGGTGAACAGAAGAGTTATTCTAGAGGAGGAGATGAGCTTATTTAATTAAATTTTTGTTTGGAAATGCGTATTTTCACAAGTTTCTCTTGTTTTAAAATCAATTCAAAATTGTTATAATTACAAGATCAAGTAGCATAATAATAATCTCTAGTCCTATCATACATAAAAGAGCAGGTTAAAACAGGAAACAAAAAAAACCTCCTAACACTAAACCACAATTTATTCAAAAGTCAACTGTAAACCTCTGGAAGAAATGACACTTAAATAGCTGAAAATAATTATAAAGGAACATTTACTCTGTTTGGCTTGTGAGTCAGGGCCGAAGCCACAGGCTTCAGATTTTCAGAGACTGCTTTCTTTTTCCTTGCCTCATGAACAAAATGAGATTTGTCAGCCAACCTCCCCCTCAAATTAAAAAAATACGCACAAGTGACCACCACTGGTTTAAATCCACAAATCTGAAGATTACAGACTTCTTCTAAAGCCGTGAAGTTATCTTCATTTTATGCCACCCTGTCTTATGCGAAAGATGAAGTGCTCTAATGACCTAATACTATGTCTTGATAATTAAAACTTATGTCTCATACTCTGCTTGAAAAATATATGCCTAGCAATCCTTGGCGTAAAATACAACTATTTGATTGTTGGCTGTTTTAATATGAAATCCTCTCCAGAAATTGCCATTTGTCTATTTCTGTAAGTAGCAATGGGAAGATCAAGGTAAAAACACAGGAATATCAAGTGGCAACACTTTTTTATTTTAAGAAAAGAGGTAATTAAAATATCCTTTAATTTGGCCTTTCCAGGTCTTGGGTTCTCATTTTTAGATATCCTTTCTGCAAGCCAGTAAACTCAAACACTTAAGACAACCCAGCAGTGTGCAAAAGAATAGTGGGAAGAGAGTCCTTACACATGCCTAAAAATAGGCATCATCAAATCCTACAAAATACTCAGGACTAGGAATGCAGGATCAGACTGTTAAACAGGTGACATGTATTTCAACATATTTTGTTTTACAGTAGGAACTATTGCATGTGTGCGCATACAACTTAACTGTCATATAGCTGGAATTTCACTTCCGAGTTTCACTATCCACCTTTAAAAACTAGTTTTATGTAGTAAGTATACAACACTTCCAACAGCAAATCAGTAAAGGCTTATCTTGTATAGGAATACTTCACAATATTTCTTACTTGGTAAAGCGGATTTCCAGGTGAGATGTTAAATACTCTCTTGGTGTAAACGTGTGCTCCCAAACCACCATGTTGGGTACGTAATTGATAGAGAAGCAGAGCTCAGAAAGTGCAGTGTGCAGTTTGTCCAGGCTTTAAGAACAGGCAACAAGAAATCAAATATTTAAAGAAACATTATGGAAAGTACATGCTGGATGTAGGACACCAAGAGCAGGTACGGCTCTAACTCCTCCTTTCAGTATCTTTTTCTGCTTTCAGACACTTTTCTAGCTTACTTAAAAAACAGCATTTTGGGTAAGAATGCATCCTACAGCTGCATACTGATTTGCATCACATAGAGTGATGCCAGATATATATACATATTTTTCCCCTCAAAAAACAACAGTCTGCAAAGGTGTTTTTTCCTAAGTGAGCTGAGCAATACAGTAATTATTGCTACTAGCTACTAAGAACGTAAAAATACCGGGGAAGGAATCTTAAGCTACAGTAAATTCTTTTCCCTCAACTTCTCCAATCTTCACAGTTCACTGATGGCTGGCTGTTGCAACTGAGCAAAATCACTTCCTTTTCAGCAGTGTGTGTGCTTAGGCACTGCCAGCCACAGCACTAAATGTTTATTGCTTCCTTTTCTTAGATTCCTTCCTCTTAATACTTTTATAACTCTGATCTCTTCTAACAATTATCTTCTACCTTTTCCTCCCTTATCATCTCTTACACCCCAAACTGTAGGAATTAATCTTTCCTCTTATCTCTTTCAGGTGTTTTTTTTTTTTCTGGTTCTGTTATCAATTTGCTGGTGTTTTCAATTCTTCTGTAGCCACCAAAAAGGAAACCTCCAGCTGGTACAGGCACTGGAGCCCAAATGCATCCCAGCAGCTGAAGGCAGCAAACAGCTTTTTGGCAGCACTTCCAGCCCAGAGTGTGCTTTACCTGGTTAACCCAGTTAAAGCAAGGCAGAAACCATCCACTCCTTGGACTCTCACAAAAATTAGTATGCATACACAGGAAACCTAGCTACAGCACTGGGATCCTTTCTGCTCAGGAAAGGAAACGGCCAAGGGATAAATTCAATGCATAATAGAATGCAGTCTCTATACAAGTAACAGATGCATCATATACTCACAAACTACAAAGCTGTTGTATTTACAGATAGTTAAACTCACCCAAATACATTAAGCAAGAAGCATTCAATATGCAGAACATACATATTTTGACTTGGTATTCAAGGTGAAAGGAACTGAAGAGGCAGCTTACTTTGTCACAACCAGTCTATTTTTCCTCATGCTTTCTACTCCTGGTTTCTCCCTTTCGGGTTCTCCTTTCTTTCCGGTCTGTTTTTTTGACTTTTTGTTCACTGCTTGACTGATTGTTTTGGCACAATGCTTTGGCAGCAACTAGCAAACAAAAAGAAACAGCCCCTCCAAATTAAAATCCATCTTTTCAGCAACCATGACATAGAAAATAAGCTTATGGTACAGGTGGAGATTTCATCACACAGGTAGCGCATTCTTCCTTGGACTAGTAACTAATTCTAGTATTAAAGTATTCCTCAAATCACCTATTTTATATACAGAAAAACTCCCCAAAATGGGGGCGGGGAGGGAAGGCAAGCAGGAAGTAGAACCATAAAAATTCAGAAAGTTGAACAGAGAAAAATCTTAAAAGGAAACACAACCACTCACCTGATCACTCAGTGTACATTGTTCTGTGCATATGTCTGTGATAAGATTTCGAGCTTGCTTAGCCATTTCATCCAAGAACATGTTGCACAAGGAAAGACTACGATCTCCAATATGATGTCGCTGTTAAAGAAGGAAACAAAAGGAAGTCTGATGGTCAGTTTCCCATTAGTCCTGGACTGAAAATAACAGTTCACTAAATCATATAACAATGGTATGAGAAATTATAAACTTATTAGCCCTCAATCTCAGCTCCAGGTTTGTTTTTTTTTCTTCTGAAGTAACCATAGCATTTTCAAAGCCATGGACATGGCATATTGTCACTAAAAATATTCCGCTTACTATATTTTGCAAAATACTTTCTGGAAAAGGAGGCAAGTAAATTTTAAAAAGTAGGATTTCCTGGTTAATTTTGGACCAGATCTAGTTTAACGTATTCCATCCCCAAGGTTTCTGTTTAATCTCCTCTTCATTAATTTGTACCAGTACTAAATCTAGAAGAAAAAGAACATGAAACTTAAGTTGTAGTAAAAGCACAATGTCCTTCACACCACTGAAAAATAAATAAATAAAATAAATAAAAATATCAATAAGGAAGCCCTCCTGCATTCACTTCTGGATTTAGTTTGTCACTGGATCTGCACAAGCACAGTCTGTGCTTCACTAAAATCCTTCTTTCACCACCCAGGTTTGCTTTCTAACAGCCACACCACCACACATTGTACACACTACAGCAAAGATTATTTTCCAGAATGATAATAATTACCAAGTTATACAATTCAGATATTGAATTCAAAGTTCTGCTGGCTGTGGCAGAATGTGCTTGCTGCAGCTGAATTCACAGTAACTAGTGTAAGGGGGATTTTGGCTACTAATTCCTTACTGCTATTAGAATTGTTCTGAAAGACATTTCTTGTCCTGAAGGGAAGCTTTCCTGGAATCTTTTTAGGGTTTCTCTAGTATAAATAGAGTTTGCAGCTGTTTAAAGCAAAGTATACAGAGAAAATAATGATCTAGTCATACACTGAGATAAGAGTTCAACAGAAGAGGATTTAATGTTTTAGTATGAAAAACCACATCATGCATATTACAATAGTTTTTATTCATCTAATTGAGATGAGCATTGCTAAGAATGAAACCACACTTTCATGAGCACTACACAAAACTGGTGAAGTTAACTCCCAGAGTAATTCCAAAGTCAATGGACATACAGGAAATGTACTACAGGATCAATTTCATTACAACAAGAATAGAAAGAATTTCCTCAGAATTAAACTACTTCCTTTAACAAACAGTCCATTTCTTTCAGCAATACTCTGCATTTTTTCCTTTGTAGTTCTAACCAAGGAGGACTTGCATTACCTAGTTCTTACCAAAACAAGTGCTTGCATTATACCGTATATCACTTGGGATTATTCTTTTTTGTTATAATTTTTTTAATCTTAATTAAAGAAACGTTATTTAGAACAAGCCATACAGGACTCCCAACTTCCTATTTCCTTTTTCTAACTAGGAGCTTATAAACCACTTGAAAGCAAAACTGCTGCTTATAACTTTCAATAGGCATATGGGATTTATTAGCATCTAAGCCTGAATGACCCCAGAAAAGTCATCTAACCTTTGGACCTTAGCTTAATTTCTCTTTAGCGCAAAGATAATAATGCTTACTCATTTCAGAAAAGGATTTTGAGAACAGTGGATGGAGAACCACGTAAGAAAGTACTGACTTATTTTACCTCCCTTTTTACCACTCTCCTCCCTTGAATCTTATCATACTGAAACAAATACCTTCTTGCAGTGTTCAGCTCTGGTCCTCTCTACTTTCAAAAGAGATGAAAATAACTAAGACAATATATTTAAAAATTACCTCTTCTGGGCACAGCTCATGGGTACAGCTCATAAAATGAGTACAAAGCAGTGGGAATGCAATTGAGTATCTTGACTGAGATGGAAGCTCCAAACACTGCTGAAACATCTTCTCAAAAGCACGACTATAAAAACTGATCAGAAATAGACATTTAAATGGAATATATACACACTTTTGCTGCAAACGAAGTCTGCTTCACATGCAAACATACTATTTGTGTCAAATTTGTGGTTATACCAAAAGCCATATCATGCTTTTGAAGTTATTATCTGCTTCTGCTTCTTACATATTTTACTTGCATTTCTCTACTACCATCATATTTTCACTCTGATGGTTGCCACACAAGCACTGCAAAAAAACTTGCACATTTTGCAAAAACATATTAAGGAACAATCTGCAAATGACTCCAGACAAATTATGTGACTGCTTGGAGAATCCCTGTGACAGTTCTTCAGAAATAGCTTCATTTGATAAAATTCATTTGATAAAATTAATTCTAATGGAAACTAGAAAGTCTCATTGATTCTCCCACTGGCTTATCTTCCTACCAAGTCTGCTATTTAAAAATGACACTTGCAAGGACAAACCAAACAATAAATAATAAAAAGCTTCTAGTCAGATTAGTAACATACCAAAATATAGAAAGATCTGAGGTTTCGACCAACATCTCCACCAAAGAATCCACCATTTTTGTGTGGAAGATGATTGTGTTCATCATCTTTCCTAGTTCTCTATGGTCTGCCAGACCAAGTGAAGCTTTAGAAACACTGGTGTAGGCCTAGAAAGACACAAGAAAAATGTTAAGATTGCATCTACAGCTGCCTTTTTTGCAAATTCCTTGTTATTGCCCAATACAAATGTTAAATGCTGACTATGCTACGCATAGGACACCTGTGTACTTAAAGACCATGGACAGACTATTTTATCTTTCCACTACAGCTTAAGAGCAAATTGCCTTTCAGTTGAGTCTCTGAACGTCACCCGAATACGACACCAATTCACAGATAAACCGCGGAACAAATTTATTGACAAAGCACTAACATGCACTTGTGAGCCCCCACTTTAACCACCAGGTTTTGCGAGGCAAGAAAATGTGTATTTTGAAAATATAAGAATAACGTGTCTACCAAAACTTGATACAATTGCTTTACAGTCTAAACAGTACACATACACATATCCCCTCTTTATAAAGTGGGGATAGTTATTGCAATACACAGGAGTGATCTCACTGAACAGCTTCTACCTTCCCCTGGCTGGGCACAGCCTGTACAGTGCGCAGTCATCAACTGCTCATCCTCAACACAGTATTTCTGAACTGTTACAAACACCTCAAAGAATGACTTATAAAAAGCACACAATGCAGACCGCTACAAAATGTAGCAAATTATCTGTTTAAGTAATTGCCTGATTTTAAATAAATAGGTTCTTAGCCTGTCACCCACTTGCAGTGAGAGTAATCTAGAAGAGCAGTAATTTATTAAACATTTTAGTTTTAAGTTAGGAAAGTGTCACACATACTTACAAAGACTTACCTGCAATCTAAACCAATCTAGTCTCATTCCTCTGAAGTCAAACACCTCTCCATCCTCAACTGCATCACAGAAAAAAATATAGAACATACAACCTTTAGAAAAACAAACTACAAATTCCGATACGCTGTATCAGACCTTCTAAGAAACCCGAAAGTACTCAATCATTACTTGGGTGCTGAACCCCATGCGTTTACCTACAAATTTCAGTCCAGCACAGCCATGCTAATAGAAGTCAAAATATTTAGATGAAGATGTGTGTGACATGCTGTCTAAATTAAAGGTAGGACTGCTTCCCAATAGCGTTCTTCAAAAGCTCTGCCTATATAGAACTGCCCTGGGAAAGGGACACAACAAGCAGATATTGTCACAAACAAGAAACACGGGAACAAATTCAGTTTATGCAAGTTATCTCCTTCTACTGGTGGCATGAGACAAAAAGAGATGAAGCTTCCCAGAGGAATCTGCTATTCTGTTACCATTTTCCCAAGCTAAACTTACCTTGTTTCACGCTTAGTGAAGTCATTGTGTTCACAAAAGACGACATGATAATTGATTCATCCTCTGGGCACACTGAAAGATTCTAAAATAAATGGTGTTGCTATTATTATTTAAAACTTGGTTTACAAAACAATGTCAATACCCATGCCCTATTTATCAGCTGTGCTCTGAAATGTACAAAACTTTACACAATTAAATTAATCCACAGAATATTTCAAATGGTGCTATTTAACAGCTTTCACTTTTCAACTCATTGCTTGATGACAGGAAAGCTTGCTTCCAAACCAATATCTGCTCAAAATTGAAATATCTGTCAGCAAATGTGCTCATGCACTTTTACACTGCTGTCACTTACAAACTGGACACCAAATATTTTCCTGTTACACAGCAGACACCAAACATTTTTCTGACCTCTACAGGCACCTGATTTGTCTGCAAAGAAAACTGGCTGTGGCAGGATATAGCGGAGCCCACATCAGCATTGCTTTGCTTCCCACAAGGCCCCCTCTCAGCAGTTTTATTACTAACCTTGACTTCAGTGACTGATACCACCTGAAATATTTTGTCAAAGTTTGCCACTTTTACAAAATGCAACAGTTCACAAAAAAGCAATTTCAGCAACTAATAATATCATATTTCTATTAAATAATATAATACAGAAATTTCTCATAATTCCAGCTGTGACCAATACTTTGATGTAAAGGCTGAAAAAAATCCAAGTTGTCACTCAACCATCTGTCTAGCCTTGTGTTGGATACATGTTATGAATTAATTACAACTAAAATTCAAGCCATCTTTTCCCCTCATTTTAGTGTGATCCTAAGGATTAGCCTATCAAGACAGAACACTTGTGTCACTTGTAAGTTTCTAGAAGTCACTGACTAAATCCAGAAAGTAATTTCCCCAGAAATCAATGGTAAGTGTAAAAAATACTTAATTCTGTCACTCAAACATCTATTAATATGTAAGTATTAAGAGTTATAAGGATAAAATACCAAACCACTTTTTTTTAGTATTGAAAGTAAACCCAAGGATTCAGCTACATTTTGTAATTTATACAGTGATACAAACTGGTATTTCAGCTGTTTAAACAGATTGTTTAACTGAACAGTAATTTAGTTCCACCTTCTAGTAATTGATGGAATGCCTGAAGTGAGAAATTGATTTCTGAACCCAACATAAAAAGCTTACAGGACACACTCGGCAAGTTTGAGTAGCTCAGCTAGGCGGGAAATTTGGGCTCCATCTGGTGGTCGCTACAGATTAAAACTAAAACAGGTCAGAAGGCCCATCATACGTTCGTCAGGCTAAGCAAGGAAAGTTTTCAAGTTCCTTTAGTGGCCATACCCGTTTCATTGTCTCTAAACATACATACATAGTCTCTAAACATACATACATACATACAATAGTTTGGGTTGGAAGGGACCCTAAAGATCATCCAGTTCCAACACCCTGCCAAAGGGCAGAGACGAGCCCCATACAACCTGGGCTTGAATACTGCCAGGGATGGGGCAGCCACAGCTTCTCTGGGCACCCTGTGCCAGCACCTCAGCACCCTCACAGGGAACAACTTCTGCCTGAAATCTCATCTCAATCTCCTCTCTGGCAGGTTAAAGCCAATCCCCCTTGTCCTGTCCCTACAGGCCCTTGTCCAAAGCCCCTCTCCAGGTTTCTTGTAGCCCTTTTAGACACTGGGAGCTGCCCTAAGGTCTTCTCAGAGCCTTCTCTTCTCCAGGCTGAAGAGAAGCCCAGCTCCCTCTGCCTGTCTCCAGAGCAGAGGTGCCTCAGCCCTCTGGACTTGCTCAAGCAGGTCTGTGTCCCTCTTGTGTTATGTTTACAGCAATCAAAGGTACAACTCTCAATTCCAGCATTAAACAGGAAGTTAATTTGCTATATTCCATAGTGTTCACCAAAATCTACAAACCAGAATGTGTTTCATAAAGTCATTCTGGACAAAGAAAAACCTTTACAGTTCGCATTTGAGAACCCAAACCCCCAGTCTTGTCATACCTGAACAAGCTCATTCAAGACCACTGCATCAAAGCCAGAGAGATACTGCACATAGTATCTCTGCATCACAGGTCCGTATTTTCGCACATGTGCTCTGAGCTCCTCCATGTAGAATATTAGCTCGGCTATGTGTCTAGGCAAGAAGACGAGGAAAAGCTTACAAATATGAAACACCCAAAATATGAAAACCTATTTGTATCAGTGGAATACTTCTCAAGAGGATTTCCTCTTATACCTGGCTTTTAAAACTATTTATTAACAGGTAATTGCTGTATGAAAATACCTTTTAACATTGTAAAATAAGTTTTCATAGACAATTTTCTCTGCAAGGTAAAATCCACTCAACAGGAGGTAAGTTAACAGGATACTATCATGATAATCCTCAAAGGTTTGTATAACTATTCATTCAATATTTTGAATAAGAAGTGCTTTTATAACACTCAATCTGAAAAAATTTGCAGTTTTTCCTCAAAAAGAAATTAAATCTGAAAATTACTACTGTAATAGCCACTTTTCAGGTTTTTATATTCTTTTTTTTTTAACCATGAGGATGGCTAAATACTTGCACAGGCTGTTTCAGAGCAGGTCTGGGACCTCCATCCCTCCCTACCACCTAAAGTCCAGTGAAGAAACCGCAATGTTATTACAATCACAAATAGCCATGTGATTGTCACTTGTTTAAATTCCTGCCATCAATACAGCCATTCAGGCTGATCTTGTGTTCAATAACCTTGAGAACTCAAAGACAACCAAACAGGCTTTCTGCCTATCCACATTTGTAAGATCTCATCATCCCATTTTTTATTTTTAGCTTGTTTATGATGACACTAATGCTGTATTACATAAATCTTACCAGATTTAAAAGCCAGTTTTACTACAAGAGGCATTTTACAAATCGACAAATCAAGCTTTTTGACAGTTTCCTTCCCTCCACCATTGACTTGCCCAAAGCAAAAATCACTGAAAACACATGATAAAGCTTTAATTTTGCTTATTCTGGGGAAAAAACACATTCAACTTTTATACAGTATTTTTATTTCATAATTAAATTTTCTGCAGAGAATGAATTTTCACTGATGTGCTCTATTTTCTACTAGAATACTTGAAGTTTTCTGGTTTGATGGGAAGCTTAATATTTCCATATTAGGATTTTTTGAACAATCCCAACTCTTCCATACAGGCAACCTTCTCTGAGATTCCCTTCTCTTCAAATGCATTTTTTTCTGTGAATTCTCAAAAATTTAAGGTATCACACTAAAAATTAACATACTTATCTATGAAATCATCTGCGCTCTTCTTTGGCATATTATCTGCATGACGAAGAAGCCAAATAATTTCATCACGAGCAAAGGATAATGCCATGAATACAAAAAGTGCCTGAAAAAACAGAAATTGTTCAGAAGTTTATAGATACATGCAACAGCTGAACAGCTTGCGTACACTAAGAGTCAACCAGACTCTAAACCCAAATATCTTAAAACCTAGGTAGGTTTCTCAGAGTAAAGTGCATGTTTTCCCCTGCCCCCATACACACTAAGTGGCATATTATCATTGACACACAGACTGTAGGATTGCATAAACGCAAAACAAAAACCACAATTACCTTGGGACCCAACAAGCCTGGCTGATCAGATAGGACAGTAGCCAGTTCTTTGAGTGCAGAACGTAAAAACTTGCGTCTCTCTCTATGCATTGAACCGCTGCATCAAAAGAGCAAACCGAGAAATCATCCGATGTGCTAACAACAGATTTGATTTTTTCCAAACATGTAAGCCCAAGCATAGGCAACTCATACCAGCTTCTAAAGTTCACTATTTCAAAGGATGTGGCTCAATTAAAATTGGCACCCCCATCCCCAAGACTGTATATTTCTGAAGTCTGGTAACTTTAAAATCCAAGTTCTCTGCCCCTGCTCTGTGATGTGCATTTGACTCCACTAAAACATTTCTGTTTTAACGGCATTAAGTAATTAGATAAAAAGAAACTGGAGAAAAAACTAAATGTATCCATCTGATAATTTGAAAAATAATCTAAAACTTTGTAAGTTAAATCAATAACATCATTAAGCAAATCCAGATTTAAAACATCAGTACATTATATCATTTGAAAATGGGCAACTAAGCAGTCAAGAAACCATTCCTTATGGGTTCAGACATTCTTTACAGCTTTAAGAAAATCAACACTAAAATATGACAGAAAACTTTGTATACAGACACTTACGCATGTGAAACAGCAGCTTCTTTGCATTCCCTGATGTCATTAATACGCTTGTTGTAGCTGCAAGTGAAAAACAATCCAATACCATAGTAAGTACCAGTAGCACAAGTTAGCAAGGGCCAATTGGGATGAACTGCAACGCCACAGCATGCAAGATACAGCAAAAAGCTCACAGGAGGCTTATTTCCCTGAACAGAGCACACTGGTAGAAGTCTCAGCTCTGTTTCTGAGTTTTCATATATTACAGCAACATGCAATTTTTCAAGCAAACTGTACATTCATTTCTCTTCACTAGATTAAGATTTGTGGACTTTTGCCATTTCAGACTGATTCTTCAGACTGTCTCATAACTGAGATTAAAAAAAAAAAAAAAAAGACATGATCGTTATGAAATCAGGCTCCTGAAAGTTACACATTGAAGAAACAATCAGGATATTAAGCAAAAACATTTGTGTGCTAACTATCCTTAAGCAGACTTTACATGAAGTCAAAGCAACATTTTCAAAACAGTTCTTCAAGGAATTTTTAATTTTTAACAGAAATTCTGAAAGGTGAAAAAAAAAAGAAAAGAACATACCCTCGTATGTTTACAAACAAGTCTTCTGCAGCTTTGTGAATATGGAATACTTCATCTCTAAACAGAGCCAAACAAGAGCTGCTTTGAAGTGCAAGTTTCCAAAGGTTCAAAGCTGTAGCATCACTATTTAGGATTCCATGGCACAAAATAAATCCAACTTCAGAAGTCACATTGATGTATGTCACAAACCAGATGCACAAAGACAGTGAGAGAACAGACATTGTTATGTGTTTTCTCCTGAACAGTTCAAACAGCTAATTAATAATCAGTTTAATGGATAACATCGTTTTATATATTAAAAAAACACCCCACACTGTTCTAGTGGAGGTATTTTTGTAATGTTTTTGTAACATGAATTATTTCATGCTGATTCTACTTGGCTATTTTCATCAGGTTTACTAAAGCACTCACTTCTAGTGAAAGTCTGTACTAAACTGATGACAAACTTGGTTTCAGCAGCACTTGCTGAATTCTAAACTTTACTGCAGGTAAAAGTATGGTACATGAGATTTGATCAAGTTCTCTAGAATCTCAGTAAAACAGCTTTTGTACAGTACAGAAAAGTAAGTTATCTTTTCAATGTTAACTGATTTTTAAAAAAACAACCATGAGCTGTTTCAGAATGTTACTCACAAATGATCCATTTTTCCATTGCATCCAGAGAGAGGTATTCACATGGCATCTGTTGGAAAAGCAGTAATTTGTAGAAAACTGATTATGTAAAAGACAATACATTTCACGAGAAGTACTTTTTAGAAAAAAGGGACAAGTAAATCCTTAAATGCTAAGTAATCATGAAAGACTGCTGCTGATTACTAACAAGGCTCTGTTTCGTCTCTTTAGAACTGAGGGTTTGAACATTAAATGAGCTTCCATACCTTGAAGTAGACAGTGAACTGATCTTGACAAATGTTTAGTTTTGACAAACACTGTATTTAAGAGCAAAAGGCTTGTGATGTATACTAATCACAACCTGACAGCTATTAATGCTTGAATTCTTTCACAATGATTATACAAATATAGAATGATTAGGGGTGGAAAGGACCTTAAGACTTTTCATATCACAGCTGAAGCAGCAAATGCAAACAGTCAAAATTTAAAAGAATTAGCTCCATTTTCATCTGTTGGTCCACAGACATCTGAGACAGCACACATGGTCTCTTCCTTCACAACTGCAGAAGTTAACATCGTTTCCCTTCATCATTTGATCATCAAATACTGGAAATGAAGGCATGAGCTAAAGCAATAGAAGCTTTAATTAATGCAAGAAAATTTTTTCTCTGTATTCTCCAAAACAGCCTATTTACTTCTCTGATTAAAACCCACACAGAATCATAGGATCAACTAGGTTGGAAAAGACTTTTAAGATCAGCAAGTCCAGCCACTCCCCCAGGACTGCCAAGTCCACCGCTAAACCATGTCACTATAAACACTGTCCTTTACTATTGTAGTGTTTCTAACGCATCTATCATTTTACCCATATGGAGCTCTATAAATACCATTACACGGTAAATCATATCTGCATAAGATTAATCTTACGTTATTCTCGTAACAGAAGAGAATAATGGATGTTATTCAGAAGAGAATAAAGGATGTTATTCTCATCACAGAAGAGAATAATGGATCTGGGTTTTGGCTTTTCGTGGTTTACAGATAAAGGTAATGAAACAGAAAATTAAAACACCCCCACGTTATTTCACAGAAAACTGCCTAACTTTATCATACAGCGCAAATTAAAAGGCCATACTGTGTCAGACTGTGCAGGATTAAGCATTGTACTGGGGGCACTGATGAGGCTCAGTAGCTGTGCGTTTCTCCACTGGTCAGCTGAGAGATTTCTTCGAGGGTAAACCATCTGGAGCGAAATCAGAGCATCTGAAAGGGACTAAAAATAAGACCAATGTTGAGTTGAGGTCCAAAGGACATGGGAGGGCAGGAGGAATCAATCAGGGAAACAAATCTGTGACACACAACTGCAAGTTGTTCATTATTTATTCAAGCATCCCAATTACTGTGTTATTCCCTTCTCTGCCACTTCATTTAGTATGTCCTTTCCTCTTTGCTAGCAAATTAGAATTATTTTGAGCAGATACTGCTTACAGGAGACCTTGGCAGCAGATTAAGCTTCTTATCTGAGTTAAGTGTGGTCCTACCTGTTTCCCTGCCTTTTGCATCAATACTGGTACATGTTTGAGTCCTCAGGGAGCCAGGTCTAAGTGCTAAGCCAGCAGAAAAGATCACCCAGGGAGGCGAGGGATTCATCTGCTGAAGCTAATTTAAAAGACTAAACAACTGTCATGTCTTCTGCAAACTAGTGAGATGGATGAAAAGGACAACTTCAGTGTGCAGTTCCATGAGAGTGCAGCCTAAGAATGTGTTTCTATAGCACAGTGCCTGAAGGTATCCCTGACCCCAATTTATACCTCCAGTACAGGATAAGCAGAAAAGCAAATGAGAATGACTGAAGAATGGCTTTACAAACATTAAGGGAATGGACTGGTCCACTATTAAACAAGAGCATAAACAAACAAAATGCTAAAAAGTAAAGCATCTTTCCTAACAGTGCAAAAGAAAAGATTAATTGCAAATGAGATCCTTAGCTGAGTAAGTCTTAAGGCAGGAATCGTCCAGAGGAAAGTAAAAAAAATCTGATTATTTAGACAAATGAGATATATTCAAAACTGTTTGACTTCAGACGACTGAGAGAAGTAGCTGGGAATCTCTCTGAACTTCTAGTTACTACCTTGAAAAATTTAAGGAAATTAAGAAAAAAATCTCAAGACTAGAGAAGAAAAAACAACCAGTACCTAGACTTCAAAACAGGAACAAACAAACACAAACCTTAAAATCTTTAGGCAATAATTTAGCATTTAACTTCAATTCCTGCCAAAGATTCCAAAATAAGGTGTTAGGGAATCAATTTGCAAGCACCTAGAAAATAACACCACTATAAACAACAGTCAGTCAGTACTGATCAAACAAATCTAGTTTCCTCTGACAGACAGAGTAGCAAGCCTGGTGGACAAATGGGAAGTGATAAGCAGGATAAGCCTTGCCGAAGTCAACGAATGGATCAGTCTCTTTTCCAAGGTATTCTCATATGAAGATACAGTGTAGATATACCATCACAGAACTGCAGCACAACCAGCTGCGTAAGAGTGCAAGCTTAAAAGCATTTGTAAAGGCTAAAGGAATTGGGTTCATTTAACTTGGTGAAGTCAACTGAGCATGATACTCAGCTAGCTTTTGAGTGTAGGAGCTATTATTCAAGAGGCAGTGGTGATATCCAGGATCCCCAGTTCAAGGAAAGCCGAAGCAAAAGCCCTCAGGTTACAAAGCAGAAAAACACATTCATCTAGGATGGTAAACTAGCAAAAATCTGGTTTCATAGAAACATTTGCAATCTCCTTCATTTCAAGCTACAAACTAAAACAGAACATGCATGCAGGTATTCACAGATGATCCAGAACTAATTTTTAATCAATTGTTAATCCTTAGTAAATAAAACAGAATCTTACCAATGTGTCTTAACATTGCTGTGTTTCTATAGGTTCTGTTATTTAACAGGATATCAATCCCCAGCCTCAGACATCCATTATAAATAAGAATTTAAACTTTATACCTAATGGCCTTTGACAAAACAAAGGATTATTATCTTGCTTATTCATATTTTTATCTCTGCTTCTCTCAGTTAAGGTTAAGTGCCTGTGAAAAGTTGTTACATACTTTACTGTGAGGTACAAATTCCTCCATCATTTTCTTTAAAGGATTTTCATAATCCACAATCATCTGGCCAAGGCGTGGATATTCTCTGTCACTAAAAGCAACAACAAACAATTTACTCAGGTGCAGCTGTTACTATTATTACTATCCCTATACACGTTACTTCTGTAACAGATTTTTACCTTGCTCCATGTGTCATTTCATGGGCATAGTTATACAATCCAATGATAGCCTTCCTTTCTTCAATTCGAGACAGCAATATCATCAGAGTTGTGTAGGTTATAATCAAATCTAGGTAGTTCTTTGTTAAATCAAAGTTTACAGTCTAGAGATAAAAAACAGTGAATCATAACTCCCAAACTTTTAGAAACAAGCACAAAACTTTTTCTTTACCTTATCACTTATTTTCAGCATTTTTTAAATACAATGGACTGTCCTGGACAAAAGTTTTTTCCTGGTTGCATACAGACCTTCGTATTGTCCTCATTTATTCACTCAGATCTTCAGAACTGTTTGCATTCATGAAAGCAAGCATGCACATAAATCCTTCCAGGCTTACATGTCACAGGTTAGCTGACAGATAGTAAAACTTCTTCTGGATGCAACTAAACAGTCATAAAGTGCCTTGCCTATGAATTATATTTAAATATGACTTGATAACATAAAAAGCTAGCATATATCCCACCAGCATGGTAATATCATCCCATAGGATATATACTCGCTTCTCTTTCATATTATGAGCTTAAGTCAGCCAAATTTAGAATAATGGCTAAAAGTAACAAGGTGACATTATACACAATAAGAAAGCTAAACCCATGAGGAAAAGGTGTTTGAGATTTGGTGGTTTTTTGGTTTAGTGGTTTGTTTTGTTTTTTTTTTAAATGTATATAGCTGCTCTTGTATGTATTTTAGCCAATGCCAGAAGTGACATCCTCACACAGCTTAGGTGGACACCAGTAATATTACTGCCTTGTGGCTTACGCATACATATGGCAGTAAACCCCCAAAATTAACTTGCAGATGCAACAAAGCAAAAATTACAGAAAGATATGTATGTCTGGTAACAGACAATGCTGTCCATAGCAGCTTGTTTCAGACAGTATCATCTGATTTCAAGCTGTTATACAAGTTAGAGATGTAATGATTACTGTGGTTTTATTTCTCCTGCATTTATAATTAGAGCCCAAGAAACTAAGTCCATTCAATTCTCCACACAGGGCTCTGATTCGAAGTGTTTTAAGAGACACTTGAAAGTTTAAACCCAGAAACTTACAATATCAAAGAAGACTTGGCAAGCATCAATAGTGTTCAGCAGCTCACAAACATGGTCCTTGAAAAACAAAGGAATAACCTCAGTTTAAAACGATCTAAGTAAATCACTTTACTATGCTTAGTGATGGAGACTGATTTTTTATTTTAAGAACTGAGCTACAAGTTCAACTATTTTACCAATAAAAAGACAGAAAACTGATGTGACAGAACAACTGCTGTATTTCTAACACCTTACCTTAAATTCCATAACATCAACAAAGGTGAAGTAGTATAATGCCAGGTTCTTCAGAATCTCTGATTTTTCTTTCTGGAGCTGAGCAAGCTGTTGCTAAAAGAAAAACATAAACATGCACACTGTTCTTAGAAGACCTGGAGAAGCCTGCTGAAAAATAATACCTGTGAAGCGCAGAATAACCACCAGGCTATGCAAAGAAGCCTTAACATGGTTTTCTAAGGCTGAGGTTCTGTGTCTCAAATCCACACAGAGTTCTCAGAACAGATCATTTTAACAGCTGCCAACTATGCTTGGAGATAAAAGTCAAATTAGTACACATTAGTACCGAAGTCATACTGTTTAGCTCTGCAAGAGATGAAAATGGGTTGTTAGGAAAACAGTGCTACCATATGTAGAATTAGCCAAAGCAGAACAGTACATGAGCACAAATCAGCATGACAAGAAAAAAAAAAAAAAATAGTGACGATGTTACTTGAGGTGGGAGAAAAGGTGGCAGGTTACAAACTTGACTACAGAAAAACATTATGCTTTTAAATTCTGAACTTACCAAAAAGAATATCCAGGCAAAGCCACGTTAAGCATGCAAAATAAAATGTAGATACAAACGTAAAATACAGTAACGGTTCTTTGACCAGTTCCATATAAACACAATAATACATTCAAACAAAAGCAACAAAATAAAGAAACAAAAGAAGCAGCAAAACACTAGCATTAGACACTGGTGGATAAAATGGAAAAGGCAAAAGTGAATACAAAGGCATTAAGATAGTTCACGTGGATTGCTTTATTATTTAAACGGACAATGAAATATGACTGAATTTCCATATTTATCGAAATTTGCTGCAGGAACCAGAGATCACTGAATCACAATAACACACAAAAAGCAGCTGTTACTCAACAGCCATTCTGTTTATGTATGCATTAGTCTCGCAGCACTGCAAGAATACAGTTATTTAACTTGAAATATACAGCTACAAATTAAAGTCTCTTTCCTGATACATGAACTGGGTTAAAGCAGTCGTAACACTGGCAAGAAAAAGTGCTCTCCGAAAAGCAGCAAGACTTTAAATTAAAGACCAATCAAGTTAAACAGGATTTCCTTCTCAGTGAGAGAAATCAATTACAATTAAGATTAAGATGTTTCAAATTGGTTAGTTTGTTTTCAGGAGAGGTTAGAAGGGAATACGCTTCTTCATCTCTCACTCCTTGTAAAGCTGTGCTCTTGCTTGTATGTGAAGCACTAAAATGACTCTAAATTAAAAAAGACTGCCTGGACCACTACTGCATATCATATATAAGATAATTTTTGCTTATTTCCTCTGATTTTTTAAAGGTGATAATGATTTTTAGAAGCCTTGAGCCATAAGATTTCCATTATAGCCAAGGAAGACTAGCATACAGAGTTATGAATTAGAATGATCACATCACGAAATACTCCTGCTTTCTCTTAAACCAGTACAAAGGATTTTACTCTCAACACCGACTTCAAATGCCTACCCTATATAATATTAAGTTTCCCTCACACAGTCATTAGCTGTGACTTAAATGAAAAATGGGTGCACGTATACGTTTATTTTGTAACTTCTCCTGATAACCACATGCACTAGGAAACAGGATATTTCCACGTAAACTGCTGCTGTGCAAAACCTGTCTTCAAACGTTAAATGCCTCGTGTTCAGAGAGCGGAGCACCCAGCATCATCATGTGCAGAGCCTGGAGCTCCTGCAGCTCTGCACAGCTCTGGTACACTTCCAGGTAAACTGGCGTCTACACCTGGGAGCTCCCCAGAGCAAAGAGCATTTTGTACCTTCAGAGCTGCTTTGGCAGTCAACAGTTCTTACACAATGAACATTCATTAACTAAGATGCTTTGTTTTAATCTTCACCCTGGTCCTATGGCTTAAAGGGTTTCTTGCAGCTGGTTTGTTTTCAGAACAGTTGAGCAGAAATAAGTTTGTTTCTGTGCAACCAACACAAGTGGGAATGGGATGAATTTGGGAAGTCGTCTCACAAATTTTCAGGAGCAGACCACATGGCATTATTCAGAAATAACACTAATTCTAGTGTAGAGTAGAAGACAAAACCAGAGCTCACATTACAACCGCACATAATGCCTTAACTTTTTTCCTACTGCAATCCTAACTCATACTAAGCAAGGTGTAATGCTAAGCGAGACTATCAAGACTGCTGCTGCTCTGGAGACAGGCTGAGAGAGTTGGGCTTGTTCAGCCTGGAGAAGAGAAGGCTCCAGGAGACCTTAGAGCAGCTCCCAGTGCCTAAAGGGGCTACAAGAAACCTGGAGAGGGACTTTGGACAAGGGCCTGCAGCAACAGGACAGGGAAGAATGGCTTTAAACTCACAGAGGGTAGATTTAGGTTAGATTTAAGGAAGAAATTCTTCCCTGTGAAAGCAGTGAGATGCTGGCACAGGGTGCCCTGAGAGGCTGTGGCTGCCCCATGTATAGAGTTAAGGTGGTCATTCTTGGGGTGCTAAGGTGTCAGTGAACTTTGATATTAATATTTTAAATAGAACACATCAATTCTCATGACAAATCAGCACGGAGCAAATAGCTGAATTCATACAGGACAGCCTGTATGTGACATTTAAAAGTGCAGCTTACAGCATGTAGTGTCTTGGATGTTTGCATTTTATCACTCAAGAATGTGGGTGTAGCTCTTTCCACACCCACTGCAACAAAACTTTAGATTACTAATTTCCTAACAGCTGTTTAGAAATAGCTGGTGCTATTGAGGCTTTTTTCCTTAGCTTGCAATTCATTATGAGCAAACATTTCTGCTTCCAGTATTCAACAAGTTTTAAAATAGGATAAGCTGAAGAACCAACTCTTATAACATTACTAACATCAAAACATTATTTTCCCTATAGCTAACCATGCCTTGCTGATGGGTCAGACCAAAGTGTTTTAACTGTTCTTAAAGAAACTGAAGTGAATTCACCAAGAAGGCCAATGATATTTTTGTTGAATGAAGTGAATCAGATTTAAGACATATGAAAAGCTGTAGAAATTTCAGCATAATAGTGCAAGATCTAAAAAAAAAATAAAAATTATTTTGTCTATTAAATACCACATCTCTGATCACATATATACTATATATAAATCAGGACTTTAAATACCAGAGAGCAAAGCTGACACTTTGCCAAGCAGGTTATCTACAAGAGAAGGAACTGATTTTTTACTAAGCTGTCTTGTGCCCTATCTTCTTCACATGAAGTCCCCAAAATTTCTACACAACTGGTTAGGTACACAAAGTACATTAGAAGAAGTATGTTAATAGAAGCCCAAACCAAGTAAGAAAATGCAAGACAGCCTCAACTTAAAGCTTACATGAACACAATGGCTCGGAGACAAGCAAGCAATGGCTCAAAGACAAGAAAACAATGAAAATGTTACCAGTGTTAATCAACTTATTTAGTATGAATGTTCAGGAAAAGTATGAGATAACTAGAAATGGTTGTTCAGAGGATTTTAATGTGTGGCAAACCAGATGGTAACTGCAGCTGCATAACTATTTTATCAAAATTATTAGACTGATAGCAGTAGTATGTAAACAAATATCTTATTTCATGGTCCAGGAACAGACTGTAGGTATAGGAATTTTCTCCTTGTATCACTGTGATTTTTTTCCCAGCAAGTATATGATTATTAAACACTTGCATTTGATTTCTACAAACCAACACCATATATATCACCATGTCCTCGGAGAAGACACTATCAACCTCATCTTACTAGCTGTAATACAAGACCCCAAAAGCAATACTACAAACTGACTGTTAAAATTCTGGGAACAGGGGTAAATAATCACTGCCAACTATTCTTACTGTCATTTATTATCCTCACTATGCTTGCCACCTGTAGATTCTTCAAATGAAGATTTTTTTAAATTCAACTCATCTGAACAAAGCTCTGTGCCTACAAAATCCATAGCAGAACAAAAGGGAGAGAGATGGATCTAATTAAATAAAGAGAATTAGGTTGAAATTCAGTAAAGTAACTGTACAATGATGTCCTTGGTTTCTTACTTCCAATTAAAAGCAGCTTCTGAAGTGACATGCTCCATATGAAAAGATGTAATAGAATATTTAACATGTTTACTAACTGATGTATTTCTACAGCATGATCTACTTTTGGTTTGTTTTCAGGTTTCTAGCACTAAGTTAACTATTCTGAAAAGGAAATTGCCACTCAGGTCTCTCCGCAAATGCTCCTGGGGTGGTCCAGGTTTTTAATCATGGCAGACAACTGGAGCACTGATCGACCTGTCAGCCATAAGCAACAGCTCCTCCATTCTCTTTCTTTTGCATTAATTCATACAGCAATTCCTACATTAGGCTCATCACATATGATCATATCACACAAGCTTTGGTCACAGGTCTCGACATGTTCCAGGTGACTATTCAGAGAATGAAAGTCTCATCTGCGCTATATAGATAAAAATGTTTTGGACATACTTTTGTAGCTGCCTGCATTCTTACACTTCTGTCATGAAATCATGAAAGAACTATTCATTTAAAATGCACAAAAACTAACTTTGGAATGGCATCTTAGAAACACTGCTTAACTAAAACACTGTTCAGGTATTAATGAGAGGGGTTTGTTTCTTTGTTTTTTAATGGCCTAAAGCTGTCAATCACCAAATCAAAAAGTCTTCATGGATGAAGCGGTTAAGTATTACACACATTCATTCCTTTGCAGGTATTGCTTATACTATTAAGCAAGAAGAGTGAGTACGTGACCGGTATGCCTTGGCGAGTAATTCACATGGGCTGATCCAATTTATAGAGGTGTACTACAATGATTTATTACAAATAATTATGAAAATTAAATGGTATTTGGATGCTACTCCATCTCACATTCATACACAATCATGGGTTAAGCCATGAATATAAACATCATTGTTGACAGCATTTAGGATTTTGAAAAAATGTATGTTACATTAATTACTTATAAGTTACATTATGAGTTTTGTTTGGCAAAACATTTTAAAGAGGTCTCATGGTTTCACATTACCGTTTGGAATCGCAGTGAAAAAATGCTCACTTTCAAATGACTATAGGCTGAAAACGTTTACATACTATTCTCTGATTATACTACAGTGCAAGTCATTTTAGGCTGCAAAGTCATTCTTATGCAAAAGACTGAAGACATATGTGCTACTGCATAGGAAATCAAAACAGCAGGTGTGATTGTATCCGGACACAGCATTAGCAGAGCAATTTCAATTCTGAGTGACTTTTTAGTAAAAAAGTAGATAAAATTTTATTTATTGCAGATATCTTGCAGTTTCTTCTCAGGCACAACTGCTTGTACAAAGCTGAACAGGGACTAATTTCTCATCAGATGGCTCTACTTATGTAGGGGTTAACTCCCATAACCTAAATCAGTGCCCCAGTAAGTTCTGGAAAAATCAATCTCATTTGTGGTTCCTTCAGCACTGTAAATTCCTTGAGCAGTAGCAGAGTTGAACAGGCAGCTATGCACAAAAAGCATGGCATACTCTTACCTGATCAGGATTTTAGTCTTCATGGCCAGGAGGCCAGTTTGTTTTATGGCGGAATGCGGGTTTTTATTGCTTAAGCAAGCAGTAAGTTATCTGAAAAATCAAGTCTCCCATACAAGAAACGTAGCACTCTAGAAATCTGGAGAAAAATATTAACAGTTCAATGATTTGGGGGATTTAAGTGACTTAAGTCACTCTTAAGAAACCAGCTACCACAGTAGTAATGACCACATAATTTCCTCAAAAATAAAACGATCATGTCCTAGCGAAAAAGCTTTACCAATACATGAGGCAGAACAGTCAAGACTCCAATGCTATTTTTCCCCTGAAGAGAATTTCCCCTGAAGAGAATTTCCCCTGAAGAGAACTTTTCCCCTGAAGAGAACTTTTCCCCTGAAGAGAACTTTTCCCCTGAAGAGAACTTTTCCCCTGAAGAGAACTTTTCCCCTGAAGAGAACTTTTCCCCTGAAGAGAACTTTTCCCCTGAAGAGAACTTTTCCCCTGAAGAGAACTTTTCCCCTGAAGAGAACTTTTCCCCTGAAGAGAACTTTTCCCCTGAAGAGAACTTTTCCCCTGAAGAGAACTTTTCCCCTGAAGAGAATTTCTGTATCTTTACAAACACCAAGCAAATTCCAAAATTAGAAGCTTCATTAGAAACAAGCAAAGGAAGAGCATTTTCCTTTAGGCACTGGACCCCTTGCAGGGGCTGAAAGGAGTACTTTTAAAGGTGAGTAAGTTACTTGTATTTAGTTAAGTGCTTTGAAAAAGAATAATTACTACAAGCACCTATCCCAAATTAAAATCGAGACTGGTTATAAAGTGTGCATTTCAGACATTTTATTATAAAAGAAAGCGTTTAATAAAAGCATGCTTTAATGCATTCCGATAAAGCTTGGGCCAAGGTGGTCCAGCCACTCTGTGCCCACAATGCCTCTCCCACATTCAGCTCATTTGCTATGCAACCAGCTCACTGTGGAAGACACAGTAAGCAGACCAGGCATACATACTTGCATCTTAAAGGAAAAAGCTAACACTCTCATGAAGTAAAAATGTAAAAGTGAACTAATTCATATCTACAGATATAAGCCAGGCAGGCTGGAGACACTTGCACTGCTTCTATGTACTTTACTCCCATATGATCTTATTTCCAGTCTCCCTTGACACAATATAGCAGAAAAATGTTGCAGTTAAATCAGGTAACTAAACCCTCAAAATATTAACTCCTAAGAAACTGAATGTGCAGTCAATGCATTAACATAAAAGTACTGGGAAGACAGCTACTAGAAAGAAGATGAAGATTAGTAGTATCTGGAAAACACAGATACTTCTCCCACTAAGCACCAACTTAGAAACTTCTGAGTGACGCTTCACTTGCCTGCTTACCACCAAGCAATGACTAAGCCTCAACTTCTTCAAGAGACATTTAAAAATATAGCAAGTTTTCCTACAGGAAAACTCCTGAGGAGCAATCCGACTGAAAGAAAAACATACGTTCAAGAAAGAAGGCAGATATTCTCACTACTTCCTACCTGTGGTGTTTTAGAAACACAAAGACACAGAGCTTGACCTGTGCATGCAGCAGATTTTCAAGACCCTACCCACTATCAAAAAACAATCTACTTCTTTTCTCTCAGCATCTCCAATGCTCCATTGTGAAGTATTATTCTGGTTTTGCAATGGCATTAAACAATTGGATTGACTAAGAAGAGAGAACCTTTTAGCTCACTTTTTTTTTGTTGTTGTTTGGTATGTGCTCTTTAGATTTCTGTGGTGATAACCTTGCCTGTATGGCTTAAAGGAGGATGAGGTCTACAAATCCTTCAGAAAAATCAGGCTGCTTCCACGTCCCTTACTTTGGAACTTTACTGCTGAAGATAGTGAAGGAAACTCAGTAAAAATAAGCATTACCCTGAGTACTAGCACAATCGGATCACTGATCTGACCAAGAACAAAGGCACTATAAAGCTTTTTGGAAGGCTTTTCCAGCTTGGAAGGCTTTTTCAAAACAAAGCTTTAGTCAGTTTAAAATAATTATAAATACTAAAGTTTCCCAGACACTGAAGATGGGAACTGTATAATAATAAAAAGTTATCTTTTCCAAATAGGACTTTAAAATGTTGGTTTCTCACTTTGTCAATCCTTCCATTATTTTTCTATACATACATACCATATCCTCTGCAAGTTATTTCATACACTATTAAGCAATACTGTATTGCTGGCCAACATTGTTAACAGTTGATTTAAGAGCTCAGTCATCAAACTGCACATTTTCAAGGTTATATGGTACATAATGGTGATTGGAGAAGAAAGGGCAAGTGTAAGACCACATGGACTGCTCTCAGACAACAGGAGAGAGCGAGTTATGAACTGATGAGGTCCAGAGTTATCTATAATCGACTCTTTGGAAGATGAACTACTCTGTATTATTTTTCAGCCCCATCAACAAGGATTCATCAGGCACATCACTGTTTGAACTGCTCATAAACTTGAACTCTTGGTACAATTTTGAAGCCCAGCGATTGTCAGACATTGCTCTAGTTTGACTCAGCATGCCAAATTCTGAAGGAGGAACAAAAAACCAGGAGCTGTATTTTTTTGTGAATAAAGATGTAAAAGCCGTTATCAGCAAACATCACAAAATCACTTGTCTTAAAGGAATAAAAATGCAGGCTTTTCAAGATAACTGATTACAGAAAACACTGCTCATACTCTTCGATAAAACCTGTTATTCACCTCCAAGACAAAACACTGTAAATGCCCATACCTGAGAAAAAAACCAAACAGCTAAAAGTGGGTTAAAAGTAAAAATCAAGAAAGCAGGCACAGCCTATTCTCTAACTGAATGCAAGCTTGTTTGGTAACATCACCTACGGACATGTCAATAGGTCCTACTAACTGCATAAATGCATAATGCTAAGCAATGATGACTGCTGCAGTTGAATGCACAAAAGCCAAAACCTCTCACAGAAAGGCTGTCCTGGAATTTTCACTGCAAGGAGGAAACAGGTTATGATTTCTCAACAACTTCCCCATCTGTTATCTCCCATAATAGTTCATTAACTGATGTGCCCTGTCCCAGTAAGCTTCTTGTCTCAGATCCACTGTTTCCTTACTGAAGGAACTCCTTGGTGTGCCCTAATACATGGAGGGCTGGTTGTTTGCAAGTGGTAGGAGGAAGACAAGGGAAGGGCAAGGAGGGGAACATATTCCTGACCAGGAGCTAGATGCTTACAACTTCTTGAAGCTAAGGTTTACAAATGAAAATCGATCTGACATCAAACTAGAACTTTCTCTGCACATGGTATCGCTTGTCTCATCAGGAATATGTTCTGGGTAAAGGTTTCTTTTAGGAGATACAACTAAGACAAGCGAACTGCCACCAGCTCTCACTCCATGGAGGGAAACCCCAGCTGCTTATTGCTAGAACTCAAAATCCCTACTTTTAAGCTGTGACCATACATGAGGAGGGTAGGCTTTTGATAATTTTAATAAACGCAAGCCTGGCTGGCTCATGGTAAATAAACACAAAGGAATGACAAAACATTACGAGCATAAGCTTTTCCATAATTTTCACAGTACCAAATCCTTAAGTATCTGTCATTAGTTTAGCTCCAAATTCATAATCAACAACCAAAACACATATAGAGCATACATACAACTGCATTAAATAAATTTTATGTCTATAATTTTTCATTAATAGATCTGCCACTGAAGCTTACAGAATGTAAGCTTCTGTAGAAGCATTTACCAAACGTAGAAGTATTTACCAAACGCTACTTAAGGATTGCCTATTTTTACATAAATTTTATAAAGAATTTGCCATCTTTGTTTACTAACACAATCAAATTCAATATAAAAATGGGCAACAAACATGTACCAGTTTTAAAGTGCATTGTTACTGAAACTGTTTCCTCCATAACGGAAGGTTTTTCTCTTCTTTTTTTCCCCCACTGGCATTACTGAAGACATTGCATAAAAATTCTAGTTGGTATTGTAAAATAAATGAATTATTTCAGCTACCATTCAGCAGAAACCTGAATGCTTAAAGCATGCCTAAACCTCTCAAGCACACATGCAAGTAGCTGCATGCAGGGAACATGCAAACCCAACACCTACCTCCACTTTCCACCTTTGGAATAAAATGTGAGCAGGTAAAACAAACATCTTTTTCCCTTGACTTCCAAATTGAAATAGAGAAACAAGCGTGTATCACCTGCCAAAATGCCTGCCTGTAATCCAGTAATTGCCTCTAAAGGATACATGTCAAATTCAGCAATACTGAATCCCTCAGAGGGTGAAAAATAATTTCCTATTGCAACTGAACTCGCTACACCTGAAGAAACAATTATATTCCTGTATTGTTGTACTTCAACAAGGTTTCTCCTTATGTACTAAAGCATTCTTTATTCCCACAGGGATTGACCCCATACACAAGGGCACCTGTAAGGCACATGCACCTCTGAAGTACTAACACATTTTTCCACTTTGCCGTCAGGTGTCTTTTCTTGATCTGCTGGACAGGTCTCTTCACTAATCAAGTTATGCCACTTCCCTCTTCTGCAATCAGTCTGGTCACCAAGAATTTCTGCTATCTAAGTGAGGCATGACTTTTACAAGGATTAAATTCATTTCACAGTTCTTTGACATGGAACAGAAGAGAGTAGGCAAAGAGAAAATGAGAAAGTGTCCTAAGGTAAAAGAAAATGACTCAGACTTACAGTATACTACACTCTCTTTGGAGACAGCTCTTTCTGAAGCACCCTGTCAGACATTTTATTCAACTACTATACTCCAAACGCAACTGTTGACATCAGATACTTCATAAGAACACATAAACCCTCACAGATTTGAGCACCAAGTGCCAAAGGACATTGAGAAAAATCTGTATATAGCCATTTGGTTACTTACATTGTTGTTGCGTGTTTCTACTGCTGGGAACTTCCTGACTATGAATTTGACAGCAGATTCCAGGTTTTTGTCAATAAGATAGGATGGTTTAGCTTTGGGGTCACCGCATGCCTATAAAAAAATACAATAAAAAAATGAAGTAAAACCAGAGTCATTCATCTAAAGCTAAGTGAAAGTTGCAAGTCTGAAGACAAAATAGAAAGATTCTTTTTTTGTTTGATTTTAGTGAGCAGGTGATAAAATGGAAGGCAAAGTGCAGGGACTGTCACAGCTGAAATATGCAATGGGAAACAGTACAGAGATGCTCTTCTACTGAAAAAGATGCATGGAAGTATCAAAGCAGTTAGTGCAGAACAGCAGTGAGGGAAAACACTCAATCCTAAAAGAAGGAGGAAAAAAAAAGAAGGTTTCCTTTTAATGCTATTCCTGGTTTGAGGTAGTGTTGTATTCATCTGGAGTTAAACTGTTAGAAAATTCAATCATGTCATCATCTGTGGAGGACAGTGCTGGGCACAGTAAATGATTCAAATATCCTTCGTGAAACAAAGCTAAGAGCCCCACCACCAATCTGCATTTAGTTTCCATCTCACAATAAAACCACCAGTACTTCCTAAAGTATCCTAGTTCCTTGGATTAAGAAGTCAGGGTTTGCCGATTTTCTTTACTCCTACTGTAGCATAGCATAGGCTGCGCTTTAAAAGCAGCAATCAATAAATTTCATTAAATTCTGATTTGAACAGAAGTCACAACTAAGTGTCAGGACTCTTAAATAACTTATATAGACACATCAGAACAGCTGCTGTGGACAAAGGACCGAGGAAGCACCTACTTTCGCCAGCTATAGTGCATGGTGTCAGACACACTACTCAACTACACTGACCAGCGAGCCATGCTATACCATTTAGTTTGGAGAAACAAAAGCAGTGCTACTTACATGACAAGATTTGTGTTCAAATGGTATTTTCTCTCAAAGATTCATTTAGTTTTATAGTCCTCAGGGATTTGCAAAAGAGTTAAGTGTCTCATGCAAAACTAAATTACATGCTAGGCACTTCTACGCTCAAATGACAGCTCGTTAAAGAACTTTTCCACACTGATTTCTATGACCGAGTTGTGGACCGTAGAGACAGAAGTCATGGAGTATGAGACCGATTCTGAAAGCGGGCAAGCGGGCAAAGGGAAGGTGAAAAGCTTTGCAAACCTTCCAAACTTGTCCTTGCTGGGAAAGCAGTGCAATAAAAAGAGAGAAAAATTACATATAAACAAATTACTCTTAACTTCTAAAATATGTTACATTTAAGTGAACTAATAGACTACTACCTACATCCAAGAGAACATAATGACCATCTGTTACCTAAGCAGAATACTTTCTACAGGGTGGTGATTATTCTGACACAATCAACTCTGCACAACAGTAAAATTCTAGTAAGTGCTATGTATATACTGAGACATGTAACTTCGAACAGTACTTCCAAACTAAGTTCACGTAGGGAGAGGAAAAAAAAATAAAATAATGTTTTAACAGACACCACATGCAACTACAGGGGGGAAAAAACGGAGAGAAACTCAGTGAAGTTTTACATACCTGAAAAAGAAACGGTAGCCAAGAAAAAAAAAAAAACAAACACAAAAGTCATTATTTTAATTTTCTAAAATTCCTACTGGCAGTACATGACCATCATGATGTATGCTAATGTACTACTCTAACAGCAGAACTTCCCCATTTGCTTATTTCCCCACAAAAAAAAAAACAACTGTATTTATAATGAAAATAAACTCAGCAACATCCACAGTATCAGTTAGATATTAAATAGTTGCTTTGATATTCTTACAGCAGCAAACAACGTGTGCCACAAAAGATCTGTTCTTTACACACTTTAGTCTTCACACAGTTTCAAAACTAAAAAATTATACTGTAAATAGGCATCAGAAAATTAAACAGTGTGCTTCAAACTGATGAAGTCTTAATTTAACCAGACATCATGGGTTTGTCAGAATCTGTCAGATTATTTTAATTTGTTGTCCAAAAGAAGGATTACAAACTAAGAAAACACCCTTATAAAAAACATAGATTTGTGGCCTGTTAAATTCCAAAATGGTTGCTGCTAGGAGGCAAGAAATCTGTCACTGCTGACTTCCTGAATTTTTCAGGCTGAATTCAAACACTAGCAAATAAACCCCTTACTCTTCCTAGCAACGGATGGTTTTCCTCCTATAAATCAGCTTTTCAATATGTTTACTAAAAATTATGCTCTCCCCAAGCCCTTACACATAGATCATTCACACAGACATCTGAAAACACAAACATGCACATCCTCTTGTGCCTTCAGGGGCTCACTTCCCATAGATGATGAATATTATTACCAGTCTAACTGGCAATCCCCTCGATACATCTGAATATGCAAGACAGTGCTTTGCTCCTTCCCCTTGTTTGTTTGCTAACATTACACTTAAAGCAACCATAATTCTTCCCACTAATAAACTACTACATATTGATCCATACATAAGAAAGAAAACTGCTGCAAGATGTTAAAGGTATCCTTCATACATTTCAAAGAAAGCTGTACAAGCCTACCTACGTGGAATAGAAAGAAGAAAAGTCACCACTAAATTAGTGGGTTAATTCTTTTTCCATTCCTCTCCCATATTCCACAGCAGCTCAGCTCCTTTCTAAGAACCAATATTATTTGATTACCAGCTGTTGCAGCATCAGTACCATTTTCATCCATGCTGTTACCTGCATTTAGTATAACATATAAAACACTCTACATAAGCTAAACCTTTCCTACATGGCAAACAGACCTATAAAGCTCTAGCTCACTATGGCTTACTCCAGAAAGCATAAAAGAATGAAAATAAAAACCCCAACCCCTGCACTTTCACACAAATGTTGTAAGGCACATAACCAGATTTTGCACTGTAGAAAGAACAAAGACATTGAGGGCAATAGTCTTAGAATACAGGCAAGAAAGGTAGCTTTTGCTTTTAATAGCTGTATTAGTCAATAAAAAACCCTCTTGTCACTACTGTAATACATTATATTGTGTATATTTATAACATATATGTATATGCATAATATATATGTGCGTGTATATATATAATATAATGTAATACATTGCGGTACAGCATACGAAGATAACTTTGCCATATACAGCTCCCTAGTATTCACACAAGTCTTTGGAATTAGCCAAATGCAGTAGCCTTTTCTCAATCGGCCTCAAATATCACTGCTTCTCCTAAGTGGGCTGCAGTAACTTTCTTCATTTCTTACCTTTTTAAAATAAAGCCAGAATGGCCATATTTTTTGAGCATTAGGAAGAAAATTAATGTTCTTATTAATGCAGCATTCACGAAATACAGCTCTGAAGCTATGGAATTCCATCTGCTTCAGCCCTGAAATATTATACTGGAAGAATCTCCCAGCAGTCATCTCTAAATTCCTTTGTACATTACTGAACAGCTGTCAACCAGTTATGCTGATGATGCAAAGCTACTGTTGGAGACTAACCTAAGTAATTAAAATAACAAAAAAGACTCAATCACTGGTTTTCTATCAGGTTACACAGCATTTTTTCCCACAGCACTTTAGAATGGAAGTTGAATAAGCTCTCAACTAAGAGAGCATATATAATTCTGTGTATTCAACTCTTAACAAGAACAATACAATTTCTATGGCTAAGAGATTCGTTGTCCAGAATATTCACTTGCAATCATATGTACAGGTCATCAAACTTCAGAGAGATCAGACTACATGTACTGTTTAGAGATGCTTCACTATCCCATATGTTTTGAACTAAAGCAGCATTTTCCTAACTTCTCTAATAATCTAGATAACTACATTAAATAAAACATTTAACATTTTACTCCCTAATTGAGGGCAGAGGATGGAGGAGGAGAACAACCACCACCAAAAAAATCCATCACCAAAATTACTACATATATCCAGCTGATGTGACATGAATAAAAAGCAAGCTTATGTCCAGGTACAGTTGTCGAAAGTCAGAACCACAGTACAGCATACAGGGTGCAAACTTGCCTTTACAACACCTAAACTGCTTTCTTTTACTTAAACATGACACATGTCCTTGAGTAAGAACACTGGAAAGTACTGGCCAAGCTACATGGTATCGTATGATTAAAAAAAATCACCAACAAAATAACAACCTAAATGTGTTACTACATTATGGAAATACAGTAATATAATTAAGTCCAACCTATTCCAAATTATTAGCAGGGCTGCTTCCCAATAATGGGGAGACAAGGCCACTTGACTCAATAATGTCCTATTTTCATCCCCCAAAACTCCTACATCAGCAGATGATCACAAAACATGTCATATTTTGCAGCAATGTAACTTGACTGCAGAGTCAAGATAAAACACTGCTGAGTACAGTTCCACTGGACAGTATCAACATATACTGAAATAGTGAACAAATCCCCTTATCTTCAAATTTCATTTACAAATGAGTCTGCATTAAAAAAAACATGAATTTAAATTTGTAATTGATAGAAGTTCAATAACAATAAAACGTAATTTTCAGCTGTAAATGGAAACACACTAAGATTTCTCAAATTAAAAAAAAATGAGAAAAGCTTCTTTATGTACCATTTATAGTTTACTACAGCATATTCTCTTAACACTCAAAAAAGACACACAGAGTAAAACTGCTCTTCTTCTCTTGTAGTAGCTGCTGGCATAAAAGACTTCACCCTAAAATGCAGCTGTAAGTTTGCCTGGTTTGAGGGTATGCATCTTATAAATTATACTAAATAATACATGGCAAACAAACATTCAAAGAGACAGGTTCATTATTAACTCTAGATTTCTGCAGGATAAACCGCATTATTTATTCTCTTTCCATTGTGCATTTAAAAAAATGAGATTACCAACTGACAATCTCTAATTTTTAGAAAGCAAAAACTACAGAGAGAGTAAGGTGAGTAATCAGTGAAGACTGAATTCTTTCAATAGTGAGTATGTAAAGAAACTGTTCAAACTGTATTTGTCTTAGTATCTCTGACCAAGCCTAGAGTAATGGCTTTGCTATATTTTAGGTTTTGAGGAAGCTTAAGTTTATTATTAACAGGCTAGTCCCGGATAAGCTTTGTGAATGAAGCCTTGTCCCTTCCTAATAGCTATGTAAGCAGATGCAACTCAGTCAGTCACACATGGACAAATTACTAGAGTACAGTTTAATACTTTTGACAGCTAAAATTTAATGTTCCTATACCAGTATCACTTGGATAATCTTGTACTAACTACATAACTCTACTGATGTATGCAGTTACATAAACAATATTTGTACAAAAAGTAAGCCTGTATTTTGATAGATAAACTGTAATATTAAAATTCAACAAGAACTGTACTGCTCCCATGATCCAAGAAGGATCTGGAATCAGAAGAAAGTCTCTAACTAATTTTCATAGTCTCTATAGGCATTGGACATATCAAAAATATAGCTCAAAATTATTATAAATTTAATAGCTATTGCATTTTACATGCACTAAGGTTCAAAAGTGTGAAAGGTTTCATATTAATTCAAAATTACAATTAAAGGTGTTAAAAGTTAGTCCAGTGTCTCCTAGAGCTAAGCAAGCCATCTTCTCCACCATTACTCGTTATTTGGCGTGTCCTGAACCCCAAAGTATACACTAGAATTTAAAATAAAGTATATCTCTACTCCAAGATCAAACCCATTACAATTTAAATTCACGTGAAATCAGAAGATAACAACAGAAAGAACCTTGAGAAACTGCCTACCCTACTTTCCAGTTCCAAGGCAGCCTTGACTGTATCTGTGTCACTCCTAGGAGATGCCTGCCAACTCGTTACTTGCAGGTCTCCAATAGGCTACATTCAAAAACATTCTCACAGTCTTGTACTGTATCTAAAAATCTTTTCCATTAGAAAGTTCTCAGACCTAACCAACTTGTTCCACTACAATTTAATCCACCACTTCTTTACATCTGTGGCCATAAGGAATTGCAAGAACTATACAGCAGTCCTTAACTACTTAAGAACTTGTACCACTTATTAATTTACTTTAAAAAAAGTTTTCCATATTCTTAACAGGTAAAATTTTCTGCTCCACTGGTCTTTCTTATTATTATGCTCTGGACTTTCTCCACATCTCTCTCGAAAAGTGCATCAGATCATCTTCACTGCGGATGAGTCTCAACACATACCATACAGAAGAAAAGGATTACTCTCCTCTGTCTTCAGACTACCTTGCTGACACATCTATAAAACCTCATGTCATCCCTGGTATTTTGCAGTGACACTTAGCTGGCTCACCTTTGCCCTGGCAGGTGAAATGCAAAGGTGTCCTGGGTTCAGCAGTAGCAGGCATTTTTCTCCTTCTTAGTAACTGGTGCACTGCTGTGGTTTTGACTTTCAGCCTGGAAACAGTGCTGATAACACCGATGTTTTTAGTTGCTGCTTAGTAATGTTTGCGTTGACCAAGGACTTTGTGAGTCTCGCGCTCTGCCAGGGAGGCGGGGAAGCTGGGAGGAAGCAGAGACAGGACACCGGACCAAGGAGGTATTCCATACCACAGCACATCATGACGCTATATAAACTGGGGGCAGCTACCCAGAAGGGTTAGATCACTGCTTGGTCACGCTGGGTATCAGTTGGCGGGTGGTGAGTGGTTGTATTCTCTTCCCTTGTTATTTCCCTTATCATTATTATTACTGGTGGTAGCAGCAGTGATCTGTGTTATACCTTAGTTACTGGACTGTTCTTACCTCAACCCGTGGGAGTTACATTCTTTCGATTCTCCTCCCCATCCCTCCCGGATCAGGGGGAGGAAGCAAGGGGAAGTGAGGAAGTGAGAGAGCGGCTGTGTGGTTTCTGAGTGACAGGCTGGGCTTAAACCACGACAAAACAAAAAATGAAGGTTTCACCACCACAAAACTTTCCCTAAAGTATAAAGAAACTCCTAATAAAATAAACCAAGGCAATGCCCTCTCTATTCTGAATCTAAAATGGGATCTGAATTCAGGTGCATCTCCTGTGCATATGATCTTAAAAACCTAAAATTGGATTTAGTTTTGTGTCAACATAAGACAGGGCAAAGAGTAGTAACTGGGGGGTGGGGAGGAGGTAATTCCTGTAAATGAAGAAACAATGAAAAAGAATTCTGGTCATCTACACTCGATGCAAAAGGATAAATCCACCTGGTTTTCTCTCTGTGTATTTTAGAAGGTATCATGGGACACTTTTGTATTATATGAAAAAGCCATATTGTTTCTTTACAAAATTAGTTTCTCTTCCAAGTTAAAAATACAATGTGACCTGGTATCATCAATGTGACATGGTACTTGTGTTTGCTTCCTGAGTCAAGGAATTTGTTTTATTTTTAGTTGATAGCACTTACTGTGACTTTGTTTAGGACTTCCTCCTCCTACCAGTGGGACACTATTCTGAGCCATTCCTCCAAGATCACAGGCACAAACAGATGAACATAGACTGTCATCTTAATCTTTCAGGAACTGCTGACATGTATCAAGCACTGGAAGCAATACTGCCCCACCCTAAGATGCTTCCTGATAACCTGAAGACATCATCTGTTCTTTCCAATACCAACCATCCAATTCAAAAGGTATTTGTGAGCTTTTCCCCCCAGCTCAAAGCTCTGCACTCCAGCTCAGAGTCAAGAGGGTGATCTAATCCTACACCCTTCCAAACTTCAGAGCTCTGCAGATCAGAAACTTCCCCTCCTTCTGCCAGCCACCTAAAAGCTCTCCTACTTTCTCCTGAAGAACCACTCTGGTGCCTGAGCAGAACAGTGCATTTCATCCACTGGTTCTATTCAAACCACTAATCAAACCACCAACTGGCTTTTACAACTGTCCCTGCAATGTTTAGGCTTTGTCAAGTCTTCTCCAGCCCAGTATCAGAATCTTTGGAAGCTTTTTTTCTTCATCCTTATCTCAGAAGCAGCATAGAAGACTAGTGAATTAAGACGTGACTTCTATTCAGCCTTGGCTGGTCAACTTACCATTTACCACAGCAAACTCGATGCAGGCCCTTTTTCCCCTCACAGCATATGCTCTCCCTTGTTCTTTTGAAAAGAGCATATACTTTAACTGTGTCCTGGGTTCAGCAATAGCAGTCATTTTTCTCCTTCTTGGTAGCTGGTGCAGTGCTGTGTTTTTGACTTTCGGCTCGGGAACAGAGCTGATAACAAGGATGTTTTGGTTTGGCCAAGGACTTTGTGAGCCTCATGCTCTGCCAGGGAGGAGGGGAAGCCAGGAGGAAACAGAGACAGGACACCTGACCCAAACTGACCAAAGAGGTATTCCATACCACAGCACGTCATGCCCAGGATGTAACTGAGAGTTAGCTGGAAGGACTGGGAGACTGCGGGGTTGGAGGAGGGATCAGTCAGAGCTTGGTCGGGCTGGGGGGGGGGGGCAAGTTATCAGTTGGCTGGTGGTGAGGTGATGTATTCTCTTCTCTTGTTATTTCCTTTATCATTATTATTACTGGTGGTAGCAGTAGTGATTTATGCTATACCTTAGTTACTAAACTGTTCTTATCTCAACCCATGGGAGCTGCATTCTTTTCGATTCTCCTCTTGTCCCTCCGGGAGTAGGGGGAGGGAAAGAAGGGGGAGAGTCAGTGAACGAGCCCTCTGCCTGGTTTTAAACCACGACAAACTGATACAGAAGAGAAAGTAAACAGGGAAAATGAGAAGTGTTCAGTCTTTACAATGGCCAACAGTAACATCCTCAATACATGTAAAAATCCAATATTCCCACTACTGCATCTTTAAAGAACTAACTGGCAACTAATCACCTGCTAAATGATTTTAAATGTGGCTTCATACAAAGTTATGTGGTGCTCACAATAGGTTTTGGGACAACATTTTTTGTTTGGAAAGATAAAGATCAAGTCAGCTAAAGCCCCTGCAAATACTTACTCTGCTCCTTATCTATGACTTCTGTTTTGTTATGCAGTTTATATCTAAGAATTAGTTTAAGTTTCTCATTCTCCAGATTCCATATAATCATCAGAATTTTGAAAGTCAAAAGAATTTATGACATTTTAAGAAAAAAAATTTCACAAAACCATAAAACCTGCACCGTGAAGAACAGCAGGACATTGCTAACAAAGCAATTAATGCTAAATACAGACTCACCATGTCTGAATTAACATATAATCTAAATAATTCAAAACCTCAACTTTCACCCCTAGCAGTTGTGTTTACAATAGCAGTACTCTGACATTCAGCAAAAGCGCACTCTTGGTTTGCTCCAGCTAAATCTCTACTTCTGGTATTTTAAGATGAAATCTTTTATTGTAAATACTTCCCAGTATGCAAGTGCTTTATAAACAAACAGAAGACAGGCCCACAGAAAACAAGATTATTTCTCTGCCACCACTCTTGAACAATACTTATTTGACAGTACTGACAATGTTACACAAAGCTTACCAACACCACCTCGGTCTGCTCTGAAAGCTAACGACAAAATCCAATCTTCATCTGAGCCAGGATATCATGAAAAGATCCTGCTGTCTTTGATTTATACAAGTTTAGTCATAGGCAAGTGATGACAGAAGAGTTACACGGTAAATTATAATACAGTTGCTAGCCTGAGTAACCAAGGATGAATTCTTTAAAAGTAGAAGGTACAAACCAGGAGAGAAACCACAATGGCAGGATTCCCAAGTTTGGGACTAATACAGTACAAAAGACAGCCGAAAGCAGACAGCAAACAATCATCCTTCAAAACAACAGCAGCAACAAAAATTCTACCTACAATGAATTTTGTCTCAACATCCACCATTACCTTAGTAACTCTTACTTTTCACGTTTTCCGTGTCACTCTCTCAGGAAAAACTCTATCCATTCATATACTCTAGCTTAAAGCCAGCAAGCTTTAAACTATTTCAGAAGGCAGCAACATCATAGAATTTCAGTAAACAGGAAATGATGAACAATGTACAGCTATAAGCACAATGACATCAAACCTCAAACTTATACAGGAAGACAAAGTATAAGTTTCTAACTGCTTTTAACAACTTCAGCAATTCCTTGGGAAGTAAAGTTTTCCTGTTTGGATTTTAACAGTCAACAAAATTCTTGCTCCATTAAAATCTGTACTCCCTAGACAGTATGTAGAGCAATCTGTAAGGCAGCCTACAAATACTTCACTTCTCATTTCCTCTTATTAAAAATAGTCTTAACCATTTCCTTTAACCGCAATACCACATATTGTGCGGTTATCTCTAGTTTCGAGATCATCTTCAATGGAGGAAGCTATGTGAACCTTCAACAGCAGTTTTGGAATTGACTTTTTAGAGGGGGAAGAAGTATGTATATGGCGAAATAAAGAAAACCAAAGTGTTCCAAGCAGCCAGCTATGCTGCTGCTTGGCTGAAAAGAGATTCCCAAAAAAACACAGTGATCAATCGCAAGACATCTAGGGTTTACCATCAGACCTAGCCAGTTACCACTGGCAAGCAATGCTGACTGCAGCTTAAGAAAACAACTATTTGAATCACAAATCACTACATGGATACACAGAGCTGTGGCTGGGACACCTCCAGATTTGCAAAACTGTATGCTACACAATAATCAAGCTGCTTGGCCACGCCTCTTTTTTCTCTGTAAGAACTATGCAATTTCGGATTCAGGTCATAGCATCTGCAGGAATACTGGTAACACCTCCAGTGCTGATGCTCCCCTACCGAGAACCTATCCATTTGAAGCACTTCACTGGCACACGTAACAGCAGAAGCAGCTACCACCATATGCGCAAATTTGCCCAGGACTCTGCCATCTAAGCATGCCAGCAAAAATGTATGTGTAGGCACTGGACCACTCAACACAAGTGTTCCCAAATCAGAACACTGGTTATGAAAATAAGAGCCCAAAATGGGTAAGACACAGCTGTATATCAAGACGAGGTATGATTCTTCCTGTCTTGTTTCCTGCCTTCTCCCCCCCAAACCCTGCTGTGCTCAGCCTGTTCTTCATCTGGGGTATTTTTCTCAAAGCAGAACAAGCGCACACGCAAATGACTCTCCTGATTTTACTTCCTCCATAAATAAGGAATTTGTTTTATGTAACAAGAGAATCTCACTTTTAACAATTATTAAGCATACAAAACCACAAACTAAAAGGGACCTCGCTTCTATTTCAGAAAGACAGGAATTAGAAATAATTTAGTTTAAATAATTTATTTTTGTCAGTGAAGATTTGCAAAATACCTCAAGTGTACATAAACTACTGACATTGCTTTGGATCAACACTGACTTCTGAATACTTCAATCATTTCTTTTATTTCCTGTAAACACCACCTTAATTAAAATCAACCCTGCACCTGGTACAGCTAAGTAGCTCTTACTGCTTCTGGAGTGCCAGTCTCCCATATGAGCAAAGCAACCTGACAAAGCACATCCTTGAGGTCAGACCTGTTTGGCAGGATGACCCCTGGCAGAAGCCTGGCTTCAGAAGTAATCAGGTAAACACCTAAGCCTTCTCTCTCTGCTATTGCTACAAGTGCAGCATGTGAATGGAACAAAAATTGTAACAGGCTAAACCTGCTCACTGCTTGAGTGGAATAACTAATATTTTCTTTAAATTAATAAACTCTCAGAAATAACTGCGTTCAAATCAAAACAATAAATTCCTAACCTATCCATTGCTGTAAGTGGATTGAGCAGCTGTACACATTCAGATGACGGATAGCACGTTAGGAAAATTAAGCCTGTAAGGATGTACGAAGGACCCGGAGCAGGGGCTGGCCATGAACTACGTTCTTCCCTATGGGAAAGCACACCGATTACCCTCCGGAAGAGAAATTAACCAAGCTGGGAGGCGTACCCCGTCCTCCCCGTCACTACCGAGACCTACCGAACCACCTCACCTAGGCTAACTCCGATATTCTCCATTTCGGGAAAGAGGGGAGCAGCTCTGGCACCCACGGCAGCTTCAAACATCTGCTCCATCTCACGCCAGGAGCTGCTAAGCAACCGCGCGCCTCGAACTTATTGAAATTAAACTTACTAATTTTACCCCAAATCCTTCCCTTCGGTGTCTCAACGCGGCGTGGGAAAGCCCGTGCCGAGCAGCCCACTCCCACCTCCCGTGACTCACGCTTGGCGGGGCCGGGAGCGGCTCCGGGCGGCACCGGCTGTCTCGGGGAACAGGCCTGGCCTAGTCCCCGCAGCGGGGGAAGCCAGGCCTGCGGGCGCTCCGCAGCACCGGGCCTCCCTTCCTACCGCCCGCCAAGTAGCGAAGCCCCGGCCGCGCCCCTCGCCGACCCACAGGCGGCGCAGCGTCGTGCCGGGTCGGAGCTCCCGACCGCCCCGGCAGCTCCCCGCCCGGCCCGTCGGGCCCCGCCGCTAGGCCGCAGCCCGGCCGGGTCAGCCGCAAGCCGCGCAATGTCGGCGGAGCGCCGGGCTGGCTAGGGCCCGGCGGGGAGGCAGCGGCGGCGGAGATCGCGCCGGAGCGGTTCCACCCCCCGCCTCCCCGCCGGGGCCCCCGCACCTTCTTGATGTTGTAGAGGCGGGTGAGCATGCCGACGCCCCGGTCGTTCAGGATGGTGAGCTTCTCCGCCAGCTTTTGCTGGCTCGGCTGCAGCACGGACCGCGACATCCTGCCCCGGTGCACTCCGCGCCGCAGCCAGCCCGGGACCCGCCGCTCGCAGCCCCGCCGTGGCGCGGCCGCCGGCCCGGCGCTACCGCCTCGCCGCCACCGGCCTCCCTCGCTGCGGCCTCCGCGGGGCGTGGCCACGGCGGGGCGGCGCAAGTCACGTGGAGAGGTTCTCGGGCGCCCTCTGCCGGCGCCGCCCGGGATGTCAGCGCTCCGTGCCCCCAGAAGCGCCTCCACAGCGGGCAACCACCGAGCGCCGACGAGGGGGTCCCTACAGGTGGTGGCGAGTCATAGATCCATAGAATCAACCGGGTTGGAAAAGACCTTTAAGATCATCAAGCCCAACCGTTCCCCAGCACTGCCAAGGCCACCACTAACCCATGGCACTGAGGCCTTGTCTCCACGGTGTGTGAACACTTGCAGGGACGGTGACTCCAGCCCTGCCCTGGGCAGCCTGTTCCAATGCCTGAGCACCCTCTGGGGAAGCAATTGTTCCTAATATCTAGTCTGAACCTCCTGGTGCAGCTTAAAGCCATTACCCTCTTGTCCTAAAGTCCACGGCTGGCTGCTTTAGCTGTGGTTTTTAACAGCAGACCCATTGAGCTGCGTTGCAGGTGGAGCCCCAAGGTGTGTGTGAAGAATATCCATTTTTCTTCAAGGTTAATTACAGAACCTCTCTGTAGGATTTTTTTTTTTAAATCAACTGCAATCGAGATCTGAAGCTCAGAAAAGCATTGCACAACTATCATCATTCAGTGACCTTCCACCACTTGTGCAGCCAGACAGGGGCTCTTCACCAGGTGACTGTAGCGACAGGACAAGGGGTAATGGGTTCAAACTTAAACAAGGGAAGTTCAGGTGAGCTTTTAGGCAGAAGCTCTTCCCTGTGAGGCTGCTGAGGTGCTGGCACAGGGTGCCCAGAGAAGCTGTGGCTGCCCCATCCCTGGCAGTGTTCAAGGCCAGGTTGGACACAGGGGCTTGCAGTAACCTGCTCTAGTGGAAGGTGTCCCTGCCCACGGCAGGGAGTTTGGACTGGATGAGCTTTAAGATCCCTTCCAACCCAAACCAGTCTGTGGTTCTATGAAATACCATTTCATCAATTAGATGAGTCACTTTTTTTTTTTTTTTTTCTCTTGAAGCCACAGGAGCAAAAGCATAGATCTTTAAGAAACAGTGGTATTTCCATGCTCTGAATGTCAATGAAAGGCTTCCATGAGAGCTACTCGTCACCACAACCTGGTACTGAAACAGTTGCATTGCTGAGCTGCCAGCACAGCCAGCTGGCATGCAGGGCTCCTGACTGCAGTTACTGGGAGATAGGCTTCAGAATCAACCTTCTAATCTCTTTTATTTTTTTCTATAGTGGCACTACCATCTGTGCCTTTTCTTGCATGTTAATACTTTTATTTAATTTTCAGGTTGCATTTTCACATTAGAAATCAGAATCAGAGGATATCCATCCTTTAGTGTTTTTAAACTAATCGATTTTTAGAAACCATAGAAATGAATGTGAGAAGCCTAACTGTAATTAAATTACTAGCCTCCTCCATTTTTAGCAGTTACAAGATAATTTATGATTAAGAATGAAACCAGGAAGCAAGAACTTGGGGGTTTCAATCTGAAGTCTGCTATTGACTCATTCTTTGGCCTTTATCAGATGATTTTCTGCCTCAGCTTTGTGTCCAAGAGTGAGGAATACCTGTCAACAATGCTGTAATGATTGATTAGGTTAGACCTGACCTTTCAGTACTGGAGTCAATGGAAAACATTAGAAGCATTCAGATAGCTGTTTAAATTTATAAAGCATAAAATGCTATGTAACGTCACAGTATTTAATGTATAATATCTATAGTAATATTTTTTACATAAAACATCTTCCATTATTATTTTTTTTAAATATCAAATATAATCTTTCTAGTTGCAATTTAGATGTTTCCCATGGAGTTGCACTGCAAACTAAGAACAAATACTACTACTGAGAGCAATTTTTTTGTTTCTCACCTACAGCTGAAACAACAGCAGCCAATTCTTAATTCCACTTCCAATTATTTCTTTAGCCATACTGAATCTTCTAGAAGTTTCAAACATTAACAATCACAGAATTTGTAATTTACATAGAGCCAAGCACATGGAATATCAGCATTGTGACATTGTATTGGGCATTTTTGTGCATCATATTAAATCATCTATGATCTAATATCCCAATCTTCCTTCCTCTGGATTTAGTAGAAAGACTATGGATTACAGTGGAGTCAAAGTAACTTGGTTTTGATTAAGTTTGGGCTTACAGAGCTCACTGGAGGCCCTTCAAGCTCTCTGTAGCTACTAATATAGTTTTCAATGTGAAAACAATCACAGTTGCTCTCTGCACTGCACAGATGACAGGTTGAGGCACAGAAGGGAAAAACGACTCTCTCTTTTGTAGTAATGACAGAGCATCCTGTTTTTAACTCCCACGCTATTCATAAGGCTGTTTACAAGATCTTATAGTAAGGAGCACCTCTGGTTGCTATAATTTTTTAATCAAATGGTGGGTGCTGAGTTAGCTGCCTTTCTTGAAAACATATTGAATATTGGAATAGGGAAAGGATCAGTATCAGTAAACAAGAACGTCTGATACTAGCAATTTTTGCTCCTATGCAGCCATATGGACCTAATGCTAAATAGGTTATCTGAATCGCCACTATAATGTGGTTAGCCAGAGTATTAACAGTAGTCTTCTAATTTGCAAGCAGACACATTAAGCCAAAAAATAATCCGTTTATATACAGCCTGACCAGTAGACCAGATGTTTTCAATACAGAGTTTCCCCTACCACACTTTATGAAGTGAGGGCTTTTCAGCAAAGGTATCAGCAAGGTACCAAGACCTGATTAGGAATGGAAGGCACACCACATCTCAACTCCAATAAGGACATGGAAAGAGAGTTCAAAACTCAGCATCAGAAGATGCTACTGCTCATGGGGACACAAGATACTGCTGATGAATTAACTGGCAGCATCTTGCACATCTAAATGTAAGGACTGGTGTCAAGCTTGGAACTACAAAGCATGTGTTTTTTTCCTCTTGCTTTTAAACAATGCTTATTAGAAGGAGAAAAATGTGCACATCTAGAGAAGATACAGTATAGCTGAAATTTAGGTTTCATAGAAACCACATCAAAACCACTTGGAAACCTTTGCTAAATATGAAAGGAGAAATCTCAGTAACAGAAAACAGACATCACCCAGACAAATTTTGTTAACATGAATGCATGTATTTAAGCAGTCAACAGTTTTGTCATCATTTTAATGGTGGTTGGGTAAAGCCCATGCTGTCATACTACTTTTGCTGCTACAACTTTATGTAGAAACTGCAAGAGTACATATAGGTTTTTGGCAGGAAGATTTATTTAGATTATAAAAACGTCTGCATTGTATAATCTGGGCTCACCAGTCTAGCAGCAAGCATAAAAACCAAGTAGAAATACAAGCTTTGTCAGTAACAGCATAGCTCTTACAGGTGTGGCAAAATTAAATGAAGGGAAGAATTAGGCTGACAATTATTTTTAAAAGACATGACTACTATTGGCTTGATGATTTATTAATGATTAACATTTAAACAGCTTTCTATATTTATTCCAGACATATGAGTTTAGGGCAAGTTCCAAACAGCACTTAGATTGGGGTGGAGCTCAGGTCTGGTCCTTTTAAAGTTAACTTTCTGGTCCATTTGGGGTTTAATTGTGCTATTCGCTATGGGGCTTTCAGACAGTAACGAAAATGCTATTTGAGAAGCTTCAACAGAATAATCACCAAGTTGCTACACATGTATCAACACTACTGGGTGTTCAGTGAAGCACACAAACAGTATATAAAGTTTTTTAGCATTGCTACCTTGTGTAATGGACAATTTACTTCCGCAGAGTAGACTGTATTGCAACTGAAGTATTTACCACACATCAAGCTTACATTTCTGTAGAAGTATTTCTCTTATATGCATTACTTTTCCTGTGCATTTTTTTCTGCATTGGTTTAACTTCTTCTGTTCTGGAGACTATTCAAAACTCGATGACCAGTCAGTGAAATGGCAGCTATCAGGACCTGCACTCTCCGTAAGTGATATAGCACAGTCCACTGCATAACTTCTGCCCCTTTGGCCAACAGAAGCCAAGAAGCAATTTTTACACACTCATTTTGTTTAATATTTCCTTTTCAGGTAGAAACGATTCAAAACACAAAGCCAAACTGTTACTTGAACAGATCTGACTTTTTAAATGGTCATCATAATCACAATTATTTGGCTCATGCCATAGTATTTACTGTTAATAATTCATAAATATTTTTTACATTGTTAAACTTGTATGTAAAGGCACAGAATCTGAAAACTTTACCACACAAAGTCTGTAATATTGCTTAGATCACCTGTAAAACTAATAAATAGGATTGAACAAACACAGTTGCCTTTCTCAGGCAGACTTTTAATCTTATCTGAAGCAGCAACAGGTTCAAAAGACCTATTATCCCCACTAAACCTAGCTGACAGATTCATTATATTTTGATCTATAATTTTCTTGATTAATCCAAACCTTTTTCATTATTTAATCTGTCATGAAGCCAGTAGGTCTGCCATTTCCCATGTTCTCCTTTTTCCCCTCTCTAAAGGTATTTTAATCTATTGTCTCATTAGCATGCAAGTTCGTATGTGTGCCACCTCCCTGTTCAATTTTGTGCAAGTCCTTCTAGCTGAGGCTGTATACGACATACAGCAGTTGCTCAGAGATACCAGGCCTTTGAACTTAAAAGAACATGAACATTGGAGAGAGGTAACATAAAAGAGCTGTGCAAAGCCAGTCTGAAACAGAAGGTGACTACTACAGCAGTGATTTTCTCATGCGCTGCAGAAACCTGCTCATTTGAGAATGCATGAGCACTTTTGCTCATACTGGAGGGACAAGTATGATGAGCATGTTCCAGAACTTCTAGTCTGACACTGTGCAAATGAGCCTTGATCAGTAGAGAAGGAGGTTGCTAGCAACACTTAAGAGCTAGCTTTCTCCATGTGTCCCAGGTTCATGACTAACCAGTAATCAAATGTCAGTCTGGTGGCTATGGAAGTTTGTGACAGCAGGAAGGAAGTTGGTTACCTGTGAGCTATCAGCATGGGTAAACAGAGTAAACTTAGAAAAGTATTGGTGGGCTAAGAGTTGTCTTGTTTCAGCCTGGAGCAGTGATTACTTTTCACACAGAGGTGGAAGCAAGATAGCAGATTAGATCCAGTTGTGTAGTTCCAGAGTCAGGATTGCAGTTAGCTCTTGCAGAGACCATTAAGCAAATGGATTAAAGTTTTCTTGTTGGCTATGAAACAAAGCTTAGGAGGGCTGGCAGAATGAGTCACCCAACTCAAATTAAGGTCTTGACCTGGTATGGGTGTTGACCTTAAATTAGGTTTCTAGGGGTTACATCACCAGCTTTAAGAACATCCTGGTAAATACTGAAATCAGAAAAGGCACTGGATTAGGAGTCCACCTAGATTAGAAATCACATTTTAATTGCAGTTTCCTTACAGGCTGAAGAGTCAAGAAGAACTAACAGTGATCTTCAAGATGTCTGTGAGGCCCCTAGATAGAGACAGGATGCCTAATGTGGTTACAAATCTTTATCATACAGATGAGTTAGCCTACGCTAACTGCCCACTGACCAGACTAAATCATGAGTGATCAGTGTGCAAAGAATGATCTCTGCTGTCTTTGAAAGGGGGATGTGGTCAGAAACTTATGTGTTGATGTTGGAATAAAGATGACAGCTAGTCGAACAAGACCTATCAAGGTGGTCCTGCACACAGAAAAATTGTGGGGCTTCTGTTGGCCACGCATCTTCATCTATCTACAGAGCCTTCTCTGGCAGTCACATACAAGCTCACGTGTCCTGACCTACTTTAGCCTTTGTTAAACTTCTCGGATAAATGGGGTAACACCATGGACTAATGATTGGCTATAGTTATGAATGTACAAAAATAACCTATTAGAGGTTTCTTTGTCTCCTCTCTTCCTCTCAGCAGAAACCAGGGGAATAGCATGTACCTCTTTAAATGCAATAGCCTTTACAGTCCATCCAGCAAAGATTAAGACAGAAGTCCTCTGCCTTAAACTCACCCTATATTTAGGGGAGGAAAATTTTATCCAAGGAACACCCAAAGAATAAAAGGTTTTCCCCTGCACTGTTTCTAGGAATTAATTTACCAGTCAGTGGGGATCCTAAATAGTGATTACAGCAAAAATGAAGCTAAAATGTTCCCTTTAAAAGTCTGAGGTTTACATTTGACAGAAAAGGCCAGCTGTAGATTTCTATAGATAAAATATCCCCCAAATAATGATAGATGCATCTGTCTCAGTCCTCACAGCAAAAATAAATGCCAGCAGTATTGCTTTCTTTGATGACACATGCAGTATCACATTACAAACTTAGTTACAATGGTAGTATCATCAATAATATTGACTAATAAGGCTTTACTCTCTCACCTCTAATTTGTATTCTCTTACAGTTCACAAATACAGCCTCTTTGGTCAGGGATTTTATGTAATTAAATATGAAGTGATTTTATGTAATTTTTAAAGTTTATAATGCTAAGTTTACTCATTTTTATTATTCACTAGACCAGAAAGAAAATAAAAACAAGAACTTGGTCAGACCAAAAGCCCACCCAGCTCAGCACCCTGTCTCTATCCAGTGGCCAAAGAACAGAGCACTAAGGAAGAGTGTCGGAACAGGGAAGCACATTCCACTGCTTCTGCAGAATGTACTCCCAGACACCAACGGTTTTGTGGCTCAGGGGCTTTATGAGCCAGAGACACTGTCTTGCATTTAGTACCTGTTGATCTACTTCTCTTCTGTAAATATGCCCATTGCCTTTTGAACCCATTAAAGCTTTTAGGATTCTGTAAGCAAAGGCTCACTTAGCTTAACTGTATCTTGTATATAGGAATTTGAAGAAATAACATAGGTCAGCTCCTGCCTGCTAGATTGGTATTTTGAGAGGCAAAGGAAAATTAGATCTCACCTTGTTAGTGAGGAAGTTATTAGAGAGCCATGCGCTGGCTGGATCAGGCTATAGACGCAGAATGAGATAGGGCACAAATAGCTTGATTTTCTTTCCCTGCCTGCAGGGAATTTCTTCCCACACACAAGCAAGTAAGTAAATGCAATACTAGCAGTATGCTAAGGCAAAAAAAAGGGCATGCAGAGGAACTGTATTCTCCAATATTATTATTTTTTCGGGAAATGAAGTGCTATGCTGATGCATGTTCCACATCACCTTAATCCCTACTTACAGAAGGTATCTCTTCAGGGTAAACAGTAAGAATAGGTCCTACTTGCACGTCAGGCTAGGCTCATATACAAAATAATTCTCCTACTGCCTTGGGTTTATGATCCTGACTAGAAGGTCTAATGGCTTCCTTCTGGAACCCTGTGAAGCTAGAAAAACTTATTATGCATTCTGGTACAAATTGTAACAATATTTTGTTATGCCTGTGGAAGCTACACATAAGCAAAATCTACACATAAGACGCTATGACAACTCTGAAATAAACTTTGACTTTACCTTCTTTATTTTTAACTTTCCAGGTTGTAGGCTTGGTCTTTGCTGCAAGAGAAACTTCTGGGGACTTTTGCTCTAAAGTAGCTTTCATGTCTCTGACCACTGAAATAAATCTATAGAGAAACAGGAAGTTTGGGAGGCAGATTAATTTCGTTTGTGCAGAAGTAGGCACAACTTTGCAGAAGCTGCACTGCAAAATGGAAATTGCTCTTTTGAGTGTTCAGATAAAAAGCCAAATCATGAGTAGTCATAATGGTGAGCCATTGAAAAATCATAATTTTACCTTTAACTTCACCCCTGCCCCTTAAAAAAGGAGAAAGAAAAACATACTTTGCATTTCAAAGGACTTGAAGAGATAACAGAAGCTCACCTGTTTCTCTTGAAAAGCTCAGATTTTTCTGTTATCTTTTTAAAGGTCCTGACCTTTACAGGTTCTTTTCAGGCTGTACTGCAATGTTCATCTTAAGTAGTATTTTTTCTGAAGTGAAGGTAATCTGAGAATGAAATAACACAAAAATGATGGAGAACAACTGCCTGGGTGACTGATGGTCTATGCTATCTATTGAATTACCCATCACTCCTTCACAGAGCAGCTAGCCTGCCTGGAAGGTGTTTTGGATGTGTACATTTGTGTTAAAATGAGTCATATTTTTATAGTCTCTTACTAGACTGTTCTGTTCCCTGATTAACTTTGCCTGTGTTCCTACTACTGAGCTGACATACCTGGTTTTACACCTAGGTTCATGAGCACATTAACATTATGCATATATATATATATTATTTTATAGAGATATATATATATTTGCTCAGACATGGCTGCACTGGAGAAGAGAAACCTGAGTGCAAACAGGAGTGGAATTCAGATCCTGTTTACATAACACAAACAAGTTGTGCCAGATCTTCCTCACACCAACAGATCCCCAAGGATACTCCCTATGGCTATTTGTTAAACATTTCAGGTTTGCCTTCTACCCAGTTCCTCAATGCTCATTATTCAACATAATCCGTGACACACTATAAAAAGATACATCTTTAGATCAGTGAATCAGCCTGCTCATTTGCATGGATTACTCACGAAGTGTGGTGAGAGCAGAGAGGAATGTCCTGATAAGTGTTTGTAGGGCCATGGCTTTGGTTATGGGCAGGGGTTTGCCTCTGGGGAGATTTCCCTGCAGCAATATGAGAAGATATGCCAGTGGAAATACCACTGTTTAAGGCTAGCTTTGCAAGAACAAGCTAACAATGCTGCCTGAAATAAATAAATAAATAAATAAAATAAAGAGAAGCTGCCTACCCTTCAGGCCAGGGATAGAAGACAGTGTTTGGAAGATGTAAGCGGCGAGGAGAAGCAGACAGGCCAACCCAATATGGGTGATAAGCAACTTCTACTTTATTTGTGACGCAGTTCACACATATATAGGAGTGGTATTCAGCCACTCCTTCTTGGCACAACAGTATTGGTTAGCCCCCCACAGCTTCCTCCACATTCTCCTCCCAGGTCTGGTCTCCGGCTACCTGTGGGGGCCACCCCCTGCCTTGCTTGCACAGTCCTCCAGAACTCTATGGTCCTGCTCTTAGAGTCATTCTGCAACAGGAAGAGGTCCACATACTTACCAATATTCTTAGGAGCAACCACTGGGCCTCTGTTCACAGCCTTTTGCAGCATGGACTGGGTTTTCTTACGCATGTTGTCAGACGCAGATCACCAACTCAGTCTCTCAGGCTACAGACTCAAAGGCTTGAGGAACTGTCTTTATTTCCAGGCTTGGCCAAGATGCATCCTTTGCTCTTAGCTGAAGAAACACGACATAGGTAAAACCAGTAAGAATGATGCAGCATACATTAGAATATTATACATATATTAGAAGCATAGCATTAATGGATGTTTCAACTTGTATGTTAAAGGGGTATAGGAAGAGAGAATATGTAAATGTGTACTTAGGATATATACTACTTCTTATAATGGGAAATCTTCTGCAGCAGTAAACGAGCACCACAATTATGCAGAACTAAAGCACTCCAAAAATTCAAGATGACTCCTACCACCTCTGGTCTCATCCTGTTCTCACACACAAGTAAAGGTGAGTTGTTCAGCGATTGTGTCTAGAACATCTCATGTTACAAACTGGCAGTGACAGAAACCCAGAAACAAACCAACACCTTACACTGAAGCTGGGCTCACTAACAAACAGGTCACAATACGTGTAACTACAGCAGTACATATAGGAATGCGCTGTCAACTTTTTGTTTTGGTAACTTTTGTACACAGCCTTCATCATGATCCTGCTTCCCATAACTTTCTCCATTTGGACCAGCTACTACGCCAACACTTTTTAAATGCCATGTGCTTAACAATTTACCCCTGCCTTCACCCCTACTTTCTGCTATCCTAGAAGACAAAAACCTCAGTGATGTAGTGGTTTCAGCACACATAACTGAGAACCCTTGTGGACTTTTCGCTCTTCACTATATTCAGTTCCAGAAGAGGCCTTGCTACAAACTCATCCTTACCCATAAAAAGATATTCCAAAATTTTGTCTAGACTTTGGTAGCTTTTTAAGGTCATATGTTTCACTTTCCAGTTAGGGTGCCACTTAAGACAGATTTTCCAGGCACGTTACTGGATATCAGGATGAAAGAGGTAGTATCTGCAGTCTTGTTGAGGATATGAGATGAAGGTACAGAACCAAGCGGAAAAGGGGGTAAGTCATTCTCCATCAATGTAACTCTTGCTTTGCTTTGACTCTATAACATTCCTTCTGTGCCCATCAGAAGCCTAAAGACAAGCAGACAAGCCTAAAGGGTGGAAAACACAAGGATGAGAACAAATGCATGGTTGTCTTTCAGCTGAAACCTCTACACGGGTGAAATGGCATGGAGCACAGGCACATGCCAAGAAAATGCCTGTGAAGGGAAATGTGAGCATGTCATGCACCAGCCATGCTTCTGTGTACCATCTTGCTCTGTTGCTTAGGATGTGAATGATCCTGAGCTTGTGCCTCCAAACTGCTTGCTTTTTCAGAAACAGAAAAGACAGGAAGAGTAGGCACCACATCTTGACAGCTTTGCAAAGCTGGAGCTTAGACTCTGTGTCAGGTAGGGGCTTCCATGCTGTGTGCGGCACATTCTGGAGTGTGTAAGGCGGACTAGTTGTTGCTAGAAGTGCTTATTTGTGTGCTGGCATAAATGGTGGAGAACTAGTTACTAAGTCAGGAGGCTACTCCCACTCAAGTCAGAATGGACAGGAGCTGCCTGTCCCAAGGGGACCAAGTACCACGGAGTGCTTTGAGAAGAGTTGAACAATTTAAGCTTTAAGCTATTCTTTGTCCTTGTTTCAAGTATGACATCATCTTCCTTAGATACTGTCATCCCCAAAGAGCACAATGCACTTCCAAAAAGGCTTACTGGAATTTTATACAATAGCATTATTTCTATTTTAAATACCTCTTGATGCATGCTATGGTCACGCTTGCCTTTCTCATCACCAACACTATATTCATGATTCATTGTCACCCTGTGACCAACTGCTGCACACAATTATTTTAACCTCAGTTATTTTCAGCTAATGAACATACAGTCTGGAGCAGAGGCTTGTATTATTAGTTAGATATTAACTGACAGTATTTTGATTTTTGCCCCATTTCTCTTATTCCTCAAAATCATCTGGTTACTTCAGTTTGAAATGTGAAGTAATTAGTATACTAATTAGGGTCTGAGTCTGTTTCAGTCAAATTACTGACATAAGCCATTGACTCAATTTTTGGTGCATTTTGCAGTCAAGTTCAACCCTTCAGCATGCATTTTTCAGAGTGCAAGGCTGGTTTCTCTAAGTCAGCTATCTGGAATGTCTGGTTATCATTTCTCTCATAAAAGCTAGCTCTTTTGCACTGATGATTACAGGCAGTAGCTGGACCAAAATGAATAGTGGAAGGAAACAAAGGCAACAGAAAGATAATATATCATCATATGAGCTAAGTGTGTATGAGCTGCTTTCTGTAATAATTAGCGCCCATGTTAGTTTTTGCCCACTAGAACAGGTTCTGCTGAATTTCTTGGCAGATGAAACAGAAGAACCTTGAACTTAAAAATGACTTAAACTCTACTGCATTTGCATTGGTAGATAGCTTATTCAAACCCTGAAGATCCAGCAATACCATAAATGCATTCAGCTAATGAAGAGGAGACAGCACCTGGCTCCTGCTGTATCTTTGGAAGTATCTTCTACCCTCAGCAAAGCACGCAAGAAGAAGCATTTATCTGTGAACTGAGATCCCAGTTTTAAACTCTACTCTCATTATTATCTTCTCTTCCATCTTGTGATGGAAAGTATGAACAATTTAACAGTAGCATGTAAATGCCTGTATCACAAAAAAAGTGTCTGACTATTCAGGCTAGATCTAATACTTGTGATATGGACACACTAATAATAATGTACTAACTCTGCATATAAACATCTACAGAATACTTGGATTTCAGAGATAACAGTAGTACAGATTTCAGGTCCAGCAGGGACCCCTAGCTTTTAAGGTAGTTGTAACAATGATAAACATTCCTAACAGAGAATGAATCTACTACTTCGGGATCAGCTGCCTTTCTCTGTCCACACATATTGCAGACTCTTCCTCAGAGGTTAAGGAACAACAGATAGTTGTATTATTACCTTCAATGGTAAGCATTTTACAGATCTGTCACAGCTTAGTCTTGCAAACACTCACACATACCCCCCATTCTTGTACAGGACAGAAGCTGGTTAAAAAGCACATCCCACAGCCTTGCTACTCTAGACAGCCTTCTGGGCCTGGACTGCAAGCCAGTTCTGCTCAGGCCTTGCCAGTTTCCTGGCACATGAGGCTCCCTTCATTCCCACAGGATACCAGCTTTTCTTGTTTTTTCCCACAGGCAGCAGTAGCAAGCCAATGCAGGCTGAAAACCAGCCATAAAATTCTATGCAGTTGCTGTCTTAACATGGACCTAAAGCTCTCTGTTGCTTTCTTGGGATCAACTACATCAAAATTATTGATTAGACATTTCCAAAAACTTCTTAAACTTGGTTTAACTTTACATTGTTTTAACTGCTAAGAGCCACAGTCCACTTTCATAAAGGCTACTGAGTACACATCTACCATAAAGAAAGTTACAAGAATGCCTACTTGTATTTAAAATTTCATTTTTGTTGCAGAAAGTGATTACTGAGAATCACGTTTTGTCCTGGAGCTTGTCTTGCACCTTTGCTACTTCAATCTCTGATTCAGCCAACATCTCTGTTCTGTTCCTCCCCCTGCCCTAAGCATCTTCCTTGATTTTATCTCTTGGTTTAGACTCCTGCTTTTCCAGGCAGTGTGTAAGGTATTCTGCCTTTTTCATTTGAACTTGATTTTTTGTCTAATTCCCATCAGAAGACTGTCTCTGGCATTCCTGGAAAAACTTTTGCTCTTGCCGTTCCTAACATCGCTGCTTCTCAAATTGACAATGCATCTGCAGACCTCTTTACATGGAACTAAGGTGCCTTTGTGCTGTACTGCGTTCTAGAAATTATCACAAGATCTTTTCACAGTCATCATACCCTGCCAGCACAGCTTTGAGGAATATTATAACATCAGAGGGGATGTACTGTAGTAACACATCTTTATTCCAAAACCAGCATGAAGGAATCTAAATCCCCCAGCATGTATTTGTTACAATTTGTATTTAATTCAGATTATATTTAAGGCATGATTTAACAGCATTACCTTTCTACTCCACAAACAAAAATTTTCCATACTCATATGCTAGCTGCGTTAACACTACAAACAGCACTTTATAGAGAACACATGTAAACGTGGACATTCAGTGGCTGGGGAATAAAGGAAAAACAGGCTCACCTTGCCTCCTTTTTATTCCTATGCTGCTTTAATGGTATCTGCTACGTTCTTCGCTGGCACACCAAACCCCTAGAAATAATAATTTAAAAATATAAATTTACCCCCTCCCAAAGCTTTAGCTGAACCCAAAACTTTCTCCCAGGCTTGTAAGTGCTAAACAAAAATCAGTGACAAATCTGCGACTGACCCCACCACAAACAAGACCGCACTCGAGGGCGGCCCCAGCGCCTCGCAGGGAGTTCTGTGGCACACCGGCAGCTCCGAGGGCATGAGCAAATGCGGACGGGACGGGGACGGGGACGGGGACGGGGACGGGGACGGGGACGGGGACGGAGACTGGCACCGATAGACCTATACCTACACCCTCGCCACTGCCCCTTCACTGCGCTCCCAGCCCCTGCGCGCCGAGGCACCGCCCCCGAGAGGCCGGCAGCCAATGGGGGCTGCCCGCGCTCTACCAATCGCGGCTCGCCTGGCAGGGGGCCTGGAGGCTGGTTCTGCTCGGTCTATGCGGTAACGTGCGGTCAGTCGCGGGTGAACGGCTGTGCCTGGGCTATGCACTCCCTTGCCCAGGAAATCCGCAGCTTCTCCAGAGACAACCTGCGTAAGCAACGCACCCGCGTAACGACGCTGACCGGCAGGAGGATCATCGAGACGTGGCGTGGAGCCTGCTTACAGGTGGAGGAGGAGGAGGCGGTGGCGGCGCCCGGCGGTAGCGGCTATGTGCAGGACCTCAGCGCCGACCTGCAGGTCGGCGTCGTAAAGCCCTGGCTGCTGCTGGGTGAGTGCGGCCGGGGGGCGGTGGCTGCGCGCCTCGTCCCTCCTGACCGGGCCGCGGTCCGGGGCCCGCCGCTCGTTTGCCCCGACGAGCCAGCGCTCGCTGCGGGGAGCGAGCCCGAGGGCCTGCCGGTGTGGTTTGGCGTAGCGACCGGCGCGCTTTCTTCCCAGGGTCGCAGGATGCTGCTCACGACCTGGAGACGATGAAAAAGCATAAGGTAACGTAACACGGAAGTCGAAACGCCTCTCGCGTAGTGCTTGTTGGTGCGTTTACGTTAAAAAGTCTGAAATATCCCTAAGAAAAATTATATTACATTTTAATTTTTAAAAGGCTGCTGCTTTGCAGGGATATGGATGCCTACGAGCTTCACCAGAAGCAGGAATACTTTGCTGCAAGAGTGTTGACTGTTCAGAGATGTTTAACGGCAGGCGTTTCAGCTCCGGACACCGAGCAGTGTCAGGCCTCCCTGCCTTGTGGGGCGGGGTGAAAGAAGGAAAACAAAGCAGCAGCTCTAAGTCTGTCCTGAACTTTGGACTTCTTACTCTTCTGTGTTACAGTAACGGGGTGATAAGGCCTTCGGACAGTGCTGCTTCTGCAGGAGAGGGAGTGTGCACCAGTCTGGCATCTGGTGCCATCTAAGTGTCACTTCATTGTAAGTTAAAATAACCCACGACCTGGCCGTAGCCTGAACAGGGCAAAGATGACAGGAGGCCAGAGGTGGTCTCACCTGACAAGCGCAGGTATAGTTTACTCTGAAATCCTTCTGCTGCACTGGCAAGTACTGGTTAGTTCCTCAGCAGAAAGCCTGAAGCTGATGGGTTAGGGCAGGCTTGAGATCTGGGTGACTGCTGGGTGGTCCATGCTCTCATTCCTGTTGCTTTCTATTTTCCACCTGTGTGTTGAGAACTCCCTTTTCTGTTGAAAATCCGTACTTTAGTCTGTGTTTGGGTGAGGGCAAATCTTTTAATTTCCTCTCAAAACCCCAAAGAAACTGAAATTTATCATAGTATATGTTAACGTGCATTAAAACTTTGCATGGAGAAAAGCATACCATAGACAGCATATGTATGTAAAACTGAACATTGCAGTTGCGTAAGGTACAGTCTGTGTATGCCTTAAGAAGAATTCATCTCTGCTATTGCTCATTTTGCCTGCTATCATCAGAAAATGCCCATTTCTGTTTTGTTTTGTTTTTTTTTTTCCTTTTTTGACTCAGGTTACTCATGTTCTAAATGTGGCATATGGAGTGCAAAATGCCTTCCTTGATGACTTTATATACAAGACCATTTCTATTCTGGACCTCCCAGAAACTGATATTATCTCTTATTTCCCAGAGTGTTTTGAGTTTATTGAGAAAGCCAAGATACAGGTACGGTATATCAATTATTGATGTTAGTAGTTATCGTGTTTGGATTATTTATTACACTGTTTAAAATCTAAAGCAGCTTCTTTTGTCAAAAAAAAGTATGGTACCAAAATCATAGTTTTGCCACTGCCTTTTTAAATTTTAAATTGAGAATCTAAGCAATTTCTAAGCATTTGTAGAGATGTGGCACTGCTTTAACCCCCATTCTCTCCAGCACTGTTTTTTCAGGATGACTGTCTTACATGTTTTAGAGAAATGCTTCCTTAATACAGTAGTACCAATGGCTGACTTTAGATAAAGAAATCACAATCTAAGTCCAAGTCACTGCATCTGACAGAGGAAAAAGATGAAACGTGACTTTCTATCTGTCCATCGGGGATGTTGTTTTGAAGTAGAAGCAAGCCTGACAGGGCTTTTACATATCTGTGTGGTTTGTCAGCAGTAGTCTGCCATTCTTGTGCTTTCCCCTGGATCATCCATCGAGTTGTGAATCCACATACAATTACATACCAAGACTGTCAGAGAATGTTAAGTAGTCTTGGAGCCAGTCTGGGATTTAACTGCTAACAAAAGACATGACCTAGGGAATGGGGTGAAGGCACTCCTTCTGGGGTTGCTTGGCAGACTTGTCTATTCCTAAGACCATCCCTGACTTCTATTTGTTAAATTCCAGCTCACTGTGTAATTTGTGACAACTGTTGCTTTGGTATCAAAACTATGACTTGACAACCAAACCTTATTGCATGTTATTCCACCATATCTACCATATTCATTATTTATGTAGGTGTGGATAAAAGCAGATAATCTTGTCCCAGCTTTCTTGGTGTCACACAATGTTCTTTCCTTCTTTCATTTATTATTTACAAGCTATGTGATCCACATTGTCACTTAATGACCTCTTCAAGGTTTCTAGTTACGGTTTCAACTTCATTTCAAAATGGGACTTGCCATTCATAACTGCGTAGTGTTGCCTTCTGCCTCTGATGCTTGTTTTCCAGTTACTATTTTGTAAGCTATGTAGTTTTCCTGAAAAGTTTTATAGCAATGTTAATAGTTTTCTAATGGGAGAGTTGGGTGAAAGAGCAGGTAATTGATGGAATAGATGGCTTCCAGGATCACTTCACAAAGCATGTAACAGTAGTATGTGGATATGGATTTCTGGATGGTTTGAATCACTTTATTTGCTTTGTTAAAATAGTGTTAAAAGATCTTATGAGAAATTATATCATGAAGTGCTCTTCAAGTAATCATGAAGAGCTACTACTGTTTCATTTCCTTATATGGGGGAGGGAGAGGTGCTCACTGATGAGAGAACATGATATATGAGAAATCATTACTAGAACATCATTAACTTATTGAAGGAGTATGTGAGCACTTGAATTTGAGAATGCAAATATAGACTGTACTGTTGAGTAAGTCACTGCCAGCTGGTAGTTGTAATAGGATTGACTTTTACTAAAATGGTAACTGCTAAAGTATGTACACATCATGGTAAAATTCTGATACTGATCAGAGCTCACCTTCTAGGCTCCAAACTGGCAGGCAGATTTTCCATTACCCATGTCAGATCACAGTGCTGTGAATAAAGGATTTCTTTTTTATCTTTCTGTTTAATATCAAATTATAAAACCTCTAAAATCTTGTTCTTCCAGGGAAGAGATCTTGGCTCATTCATGAACATCTCTCCTTATTGCTCCCTCTCTCCCTCCTAAAGAAAAAGCCCTAGCACCACTGTAAAGTGGATCCCTAAGGAACTACATTAGTTTATGGCTCTTCACCAAAAGTTTTATCCTTTTTTTTTTTAATTTCTTTCCGTGGTGAGGCTTTTTGCTCACTGTGTATAATCACTGTATAATAACTTTTCTCTTGGTGGAAGCTGATTTTGCTTTCCTCTGTATAAAAATTGTTAAAAACCCCCTTGGTCTTGAATCTTCAGAAGTTCTTGCAAGACCATGGACAATTTCTGGGTAGGCAAAGATTAGGCTAAATGGATCACAGCAAGGAGTTCCCAGTAAATAGATTGATGACATACTTTCAATCTGTTTTTCAATTTTATATTGTATTAACATCTAATACAAAATTAGTTAAGAATTACGTGCCAAATTAATCTTTGTATAAAGAAACAACAGAGTTTATCAAAGGAAGATAAATGTTTTCAGTATTAAATTTGATTTTGTTGTTGCCCATGTTCATTCATGTTCAGTAATTTTGAGGTCTGTTGCATGGATATCACTATATAATTTTTGGCAATTTTCATGTTTTAAGCCAAGCTGGTAACTCAGAACCACGCAGCTGCTTGCTCATTCCCCCCCCTTTTTTCCCCTCCTGCTCCCAGAGGGATGGGGAGAAGAATCCAAAGAATGTAAATCCCACTGGTTGAGACAAGAACAGTCCAGTAACTAAGGTACAATAAAAATCTACTACTGCTACCACCAATAATAATGACAAGGGGAATAACAAGGGGAGAGAATATAAAACTAAAAGGGAAAAAGGAAAAGAAACCAGTAAACACAAGCAATGCACAACACAGTTGCTCACCACCCACTGACCGATACCCAGCCCAACGCGAGCAGTGATCTGGGCCTTCCAGTAACTCCCCCCAGTTTATATACTGGGCTTGATGTGCTGTGGTATGGAATACTTCTTTGGCTAGTTTTGGTCTCTGCTTCCTCCTGGCTTCCTGTGCCCCTCCTCACTGGCAGAACATGAGACTGAAAAGTCCTTGATTGCAGTAAACATTACTTAGCAACAAGTAAAAACATAGGTGTATTTGTCAGCATTGTTTTCAGGCTAAAGTTGAAAAACAGAGCACTGCCCCAGCTACTAAGGAGAAAATTGACTACTGCTGCTGAACCCAGGATGGCAATGTACAACAGAACAGTCAAACCCCAAACAAACAAAACAACCTTAAAAGAAATGTGAAAGAGGAGAATAGAGCATGAACTGTGAAATGAAAAATAATCACTTTTGGTGCTTATTTTTTACCCTGAGTGCCACTGGTAGATAATTGATTTTGATTATGGTATGTCTGAAATAACTTCCATTAGATCAGTAAAAACTACTCCAGACCTACAGTGGATAAGCCTCATAATTTGCTTCATTAGCAGTGGCATAAATACAATTTTTAATGTCATCATTTTCATGTCCTTATTATAAAGGAGATAGTAGATTTACACGTCACCACCAGCACTTCCTCAGGTAGTTGAAATAACATGTATGAGTCTGTTGTCTGCTCTGCTGTAGTCTGTGACTGGGAAGCATGCCCCTGTGAATGTAAGAAGGGGAATGATTGTTAACAGTTTCCAGCAGGCAGTGCAAACGGGATGTGATTTCCATTGCAAAAAAGGGTGGTACTGTCATTCATTGTGCTGGGGTGCAGGAGTTTAAATTCAGCTCCTAGCTCTGCCATAATCTTATAGTGTTAACTTGAGCAAGTCATTCTTCTAGTCTCAGCTTGGCATTCCTTCAACAAGGATATTAACACTCAATTTCTTACTTTTTTTTGTGTTAGTATTTAAATGGAAAACATTTTGGAGCAGGAACCATTTTCTGCTCTGTGTGTTTGTTAATATACCAGATAATTGCAACTCCTCAGTCTGTAACATAACCCATCAAGTTCCTAGAGAGAAACCCTGGTGGTTATAAGGTCTCTTTTACCTCTGGGTAAAATGCCCTATGAATAATTTCTGCCTGTTAGGGCAGACAGAGCAGGCTATTTGTATCTTGAATATATATGTTTAGCCTCAAGTGTCTGAGCACATTTTGTCATGTTTCAGTATCTTTCTTCAGAATATGGATGTGCTAGGGGCTTGGGGGATTTTTATTGTGAGAGAGGCATTTGCAGACAGTTTGGGCCAGGCCTTTTCCAGGACACGATCTGATGTACAGACATGAAGCCTGGGCATTGGAAATGTCACCTAAGCCACACTAGGTCAGTCTTACTGTCTTTGGGTTAACTCAGACCCATTATTTCTTAATGAAGACACTTGCACTGCCTTTCTAGAGTCATTCAGCTGTCTCAAAGATTGTGTGAGAAATGCTGAAGATAAATCCATTAATTTTATAGATAATTCATGAGAAGTCTGAATAATTCATGATAATTCATGAGAACCCCAGGAGAAACATTTGTGAATTTGTGGGAGGTTCAGTAGTTTTGGATTCTGCACCTTGGCCCTCAGTTAAAAGGACCCTAGTTGTACCAGTTGCTACAGTGTACCAGCAGTGTGACTGGGAGGTAGATATTTGTTGCAAGTTACACCCTATCTTTTCTGATATTTCTGTTCCTATGCATGATCCTGTTTATCCAGAACCTTCACTGAAGAGCTTCAGAGTATTCAAGAAGCATGAAACTACAAGATGTTCTAAAATCTGCCTCTGTTCCTAGCTATGTGCTGCCTTGCCATGTTTTTAACCTGGTAACAAAAAAGTCAAGTTTCTTTCCTTATTGCTAATGGCATTATTTTAAAATTGGCAGTCAGTTACATCAGGTATCTTAGTATCCCAGCTGTCTGCAGTTTGCCTTTTACATGAGGGGGCTGCTGCAAGGTCCTGGGGAAAGGCACAGAGGAATGTTTTTTTAGTTCTAAGTTATGAATTAGATTTGAAGTATTGGGTAATTATAAAGTGGCTTTGGTTAGAAAAATACTTATTTTGGGGCTTGTATATTTGTGTTTGGTGTGTGTAAATATTTGCTCTGAGCTCAGCCAGGAGCTTTTAGTAGGTCTAAATAGACCTTTAAATATTGTTTCTAATACTTGTTGCTATCTGTTTAATGAATATTCCAGCTTATGTTTCATTTGTTTCTTGAAGGATGGTGTGGTGCTGGTCCACTGTAATGCAGGAGTCTCCCGTGCAGCAGCAGTAGTCATTGGTTTCCTAATGAATTCAGAAAGACTGACTTTTGCTAGAGCCTTTTCCTTGGTGAAAAGTGCAAGACCTGTGGCTTGTCCAAATCCCGGCTTCATGGAGCAGCTACACAAGTACCAGGAACAGAATATAAAGGCAAATGGAAGCATAAATGATCACAACTGATCAAAAGGGAGAAGCAAAACAATCTGCTTTGACTATACAGTAACATATGTTGGATGTGCTTTTATATGTCATTTTGCAGTTCACTTTCACATATGGATTTTAAAGTCTTTACATACTTAGGTTTTTTCTTACCCCACTTTGACCCCTTTTTTTTCACCATGTAGTCTGAAAGCCAAATGGTATTCCACTGACTTCAGAGGTGATTTTGGGCAAGAACAAGCTCTGCATTGAGTACTAATAAAAAGACAAAGTTCAATTTTCCTTGAAATATTAGAAAAAAACAACCCAGAATTATGGTTTTGGTTGTTTTGTGTTTTTTTTTTTTTTTTTGTTGTTGTTGTTGTTTTTGTTTTTTATTTGACCATAGAATCATAGAACAATTTGGGTTGGAAAGGACCTTAAGATCATCTAGTTCCAACCCCGTCATAAAATGCAAGAAATAGAGAAAGGAAATAAAATAACTGAGATAAGTTGTCCTGTTCACTTTAATACTAAACCAAATGTCTGCACTGTAGTTGGTTGTAAAAGCTAGATAATAAAATGTTGATACTATAAAGTACCTTGATACTGGATTTTAAATTTATACTACAACTAAAGAGTATTTAATTAAATTTTGTGTAACCATTAAATGTTTTTAGAAATTAAAACAGATAGCCTTTTGAGTATGCTCAAAATATGTAGGATGCTTTAATGCTTCATGTCTTTTTCTCATCAGTGCCCGCACCAGGCTATCAGGGATTTTTAGTGGATTATTTTGGTGGAGATACAAAATGTGTTTATAATGACCTATCTCTGACTCACTGCTACTACCTTTTCTTTGCATTTGATCTTCATGCCAGGTTGGATGGGCTTGGAGCAACCTGGTCTAATGGAAGGTGTCCCTGCCCATGGCAGGGGTTGGAACTGGATGAGCTTTAAGGTCCCTTCCAACCCAAACCAGTCTGGATTCTGTAATGCTGTGATTAATTTGCGTTCCCTCACTCCATTTTATATCCAATATAAAGAACAGACATCATAGCATTGGTACTGTTGATCCTCCTGACAGGTCTTGGGCTGGAATTACTGTATTAAGATGGCATGGTTTTATTTTGTTTTAATGTATCTGTAAAATATGCTAATATTTTTATGGCCTTTATGCCAGTTCCAAATTATTTGATATATTAATATGCAATAAATTAAAAAGAACACTGTGTCTGGATTTTTTTTGTACTGAAGTGATTTGTTAGGCATGCTTTCATTATGTGAAATACAAACTCATTCCTCTAAACAAGATAACAAGGTTTTATTGAGGGACAAAGTCAATAAAGCAGAAGCAACAGCGCTGGGCGCATGACCGTAGCCAGAGGCACAAGTGATTAGTATTTGTTACAGGTTTATATACTTTCACTATTGCATTAGTCACATACATATTCCTAATTCCCACGTATAGGCGGGGGGGGGGGGATGATGATGATATTATAACTAGCTCCAGGAACTTATTGTCATAAGTCTCCTCCTCTTGGCATCTGCACATTGCTTTGCGGTGATTGTGGGCAGGGGTCTTGAGGATGAAGTAAGCAGTCTTCCTCTTGTGAGTAGGGGGTCTTCAGGATGAAGTAAGCAGTCTTCCTCACAGTATACTTTTCACCTTTTAGCTTAACTTAGGTTGTAGAAAGAAAACGTTTATGTTGTAAGTCTGTGGAATGTAGTGTAGTTAATTGCTTCACACCATCCTTCTAAAGTACCTTTAGCTTTAAAGAACAATGTTTGTGTTATTAAGTCCATATCCTGTGAGATAACAGGATTTAGTGGCCCCACTAAATGAGTTATTTCACACCATCCTTCTACTTATCAGTTAGAGGCAGAGCCTCCCAAACATCTGCTAGCTTGGGAGACTCCTTGTCTGCCCATCCTGCAATAAATTTTGCAGGAAGAGCACACAGTTCTAAATCTTTGCTAGTTATCAGAATAATTACAGATATAGCTGGTTGTGTGATTACTGGGGGGTCCAACTGTGCCAAAGGTGAAAAGTACACTGTGAAGAAGACTGCTTACTTCATCCTCAAGACGCCTACTCACAAGAGGAAGACTCTTTACTTCATCCTCAAGACCCCTGCCCACAATCACCAGAGCAGTGCGCAGACGCCAAGGAGACTTAGGATAATAAATTCCGGGAGTTAGTTATAATAGTCCCCGCGTACATGAGGGAATTATGAATATGTATGTAACTAATAGTGGAAGTATATAAACCTGTAACAAATGCTAATCACTTGCACCTCTGGCTACAGTCATGCGCCCAGCGCTGTTGCTTTGTTGACTTTGTCCCTCAATAAAACCTTGTTATCTTGTTTAGAGGAGTAAGTTCGTATTTCACACTTAGAACTGATGACATTTTGTGCTTTTGTGCCTCCTTGGCTCTGTGCATGGTTCTGTGCTGTCAACCATGGATGTGGCTGACGGTCCTTCCCCTGACACGTAAGCTTTCCCGCCTCGCCTCAGCGGCAGGTTTGTGAGTTCTCAGCCCGTAGGAATAACCAAAGAGAAGCGCTTGTAACGACTGCTACGACTGTGTTCAGCTGTGTAACTACCACCGCATGGCCCACCCCCGCCCGCCAGCCGCCTGCCTGCCTGCCTGCAAAAAAGTAAAACCTTTCCCGCCCGCGGCGCCGCTCATAAGATGGCGGGGGGGCGGGTCGGAAGTGCCGGCGGGCGGAAGTTCCGTCGCGTTTGAAATCGCCTGGCGGAGCAGGTGCTACTCTTTTCTCATCGCTTGGGTGTACGGTGGTTTCCTTCACCATGGAGCTGCCGCCGGCAGGTGAGTGGGGCCGCCCCTCCGTTCCCCCTTCCCGCCGCCGTGCCATGCTTTCGGCTGTTGGGCGGCGCAAGGCGCCTCAGGTGGCCGTTGCCTGTCTCTTCCTGTTAGGGTGCCTGTGCCCCTGCGGCCTGATGAGGTGGTGAGGGCCAGACGCTGCTGGGCTGACGTGGGTCATGGGGGATGGGACCAGGGTGCTCTTCTTCCTCGAAGGGAACGCGAAAAGGGGGCGTGAGGCTTAACCATGCAGCCGGGGCCGGGTGGCGGCAGGGCTGCCGGGAAGCCGCGGTGCCGTGTCGGAGCACGTTTTGCCGGGCGGGGACGGAGCAGGACCCGGCCGTGCCCTCATTGCTTTTACATTGGAAGCACTCCTGAAGCAACGCCAAACCCGCAATTTTTCTCAGCCCAGAAATCCAGCCGTAACCAAAGCATATTTTAAGAACAAAGCTCTCGCCGTATCAGTTCTTGTAGTTGGAAACAGCGTGGGGTTGTTATAAACTTTGCTCGCTTGGAAAATAAATGTTTAGAACTTAGACATTTACTGCGTATTGTTTTATATTTCTTTAATAAAACCATTGTTGAAGCAGTGGAAAAGGCTAAGTGACTTGGCGCCATCCATGCTTCTCATCTTTGCTTTCATTAACACAGGAGCTGAGCCGATGACTCTCGGCTCCCCGACATCTCCAAAACCTGGAACTAGTGCTCAGTTTCTTCCTGGATTCCTGATGGGTGATTTACCTGCGCCAGTGACTCCGCAGCCACGTGCTTTAGCCGGCCCTTCAGCCGGGATGATGGAAATGAGGTCTCCACTACTCACAGGTCGGAATTCGCTGATTCCTGAGAAATTGTCCTGAAAGTAAAATTTGATTTGTTTTATTGCTATATGTGACTGTTGCAGACTTGAATTATTGTAAGTTTATAACTTGCTGTAAATGATCTCGTTAAAAAAGTGGTAAACTCAAGTGTATTCACTGCATTTTGGCTAAATTTTTCAAAGTAGGCTTAAGTTTAATAACTTTTTTTAAACGTGGGATTTTGGGTATCAAGAAAGGTTGTTTTTACAGGCAATATGCACCTCGTCTAGTATGAAATCAGTTTATACAGCTCTTGACAAGTTGATTGTACATACAACCATTAGTGTTTTCTCGTGGTTTAAAAGGGAGATGTCTGCTGGCAAGCTAAATGCAGCTTGCGCCAGCTGCAGATTTATTTGCAGTGTATTCTAACAAGTCACCAAGACTGTCAGACTTCTAAAAACCAGATAGAGAAAAAATAAAACTATTAACTAATTACTATCTCGTGGTTGTATTTGCAGTCTTGATGTCTGCGATAATTGGGATGGAGTAGTGACATTTCCTAGCTGTAGCTGCTTATCTCTTTCAAACCACCCAACTGATACAACTAGAAAAAGTTCTTACCCATGTTTCTGAATTGTGGAATTACATGTCTTTTTTTTCTTCTCTGAGAAGTATGAGTGAGTAGGTGTCCTGGGTTGAGCTGGGCTTAAACCATGACAGTAGGTAATAGCTTCATTGATTTATTTCACGTGATGGGTGATCTTGGCTTTTGTATTGAATCAGTTGATATAATGTATATATCTTGTGGTTTTAGTGTGCTAGTCATTTTGAAGGAGAATTTGAAAATTAAAGTACTGCAAGATAATTTAGATATTATTTTCATTCAATTTCAAGCAGAATTGGACTTGCTGATCTTTCTGCATCCCTTTCAGCCTGAATTATTCTATGATTGATGGTGTGTTGGTTTCCTCCTTCTTGTTCTTGTTAATTTCCCCTGTTGTCCCCTATTGTTTGCTCCACTCCACTTCCTCCTCCCCCCCAAGCCTCTAAAGTAAATATTTATGAAATTAAAAATAGTTATGTGAATTTCACCTGTTTTTGAAAGGCTTCATTACAGCCTTAGAGTATCAGTTCTAGAAAAGGGAGAACCAGTACAATACTAGCACAGGTCTCCCAAAATGAGTGATTAAGTATGTCCCTTAAACTGGAAGCCTTGAGTGTGTGCTTTCTGATATGCTGTAACAGTTTCTGGATATGTTAAAACATCCAAGGGGAGTCTTGAAGCTCAGAATTTAGATTTGAGAAGTGCTGTGGAAAAGTTTTAATTTCAAATGCTTTGCAAGTGAAAACTGTTAAGCCAGACTACTTCCCCTCCCTCCCCCCTTCGTTTTTTCCTGGGGGAACCCACACAAGGAGTTCAGAGGTGTGTCAGTTTAATTCCCTGTTATATTGGAAGTCCCAAAGTTTGTGAAATGGGAGACCTGGTTTAACTTCATCCTGTCACTGCTCTTAAGATCCTGTGTTTTTATTTACCATGAAATCACATGGGAAGGAGAGGAATTTGGACAGTTGGAATGTGACAGCATGTGCAATGTCTGTGTGCATTTTGATATGGTTCTTCAGCATGTGGAAGGTCTGAAAAACCTTGCTTTTCCTTGCTTTTGCATCTCTGCTCCAGAGAACTTAGTCTCTGAAGCAATTAAAATGGATTACTAACCTGCCTTGAAACAGGAAGATGTAGCTATGCTCAGAGCTTCGTAAAAATAACAAGTGCATGTAAGTAATCACAAGCGCATTTACTACTGCTGTAAATGTACTGGGTTACTAAGAGGTATAAAAATTTTAGACGATACTGAGTAAGGAGGCAGTTTGACACAAACATGATGTTCTGATGTAGAACATTCAAACCTGAACAATTTGGTATGCCAGATAGTTTTGCAAAGCCCCAGTGAAACAACTAACAGCTTTCAGCTGAATTTACTTTTGAAGTTTCAAAGCAAGTAGCAGTGTAGTAAAATTACAAGTTTTCTCATGCTCCTAATTTGTTTCTTTTGACTGCAGGAGGATCTCCCCCACACCCAGTGGTACCTACGCATAAAGATAAAAGTGGTGCTCCACCAGTTAGAAGTATATATGATGAATTATCTAGTCCTGGACTTGGATCAACACCTCTGACCTCAAGAAGAACAGTAAGTGGGTTGGGTATTGGCCTATTCTTAGCAGAAGATGTGACATACCTTAATGCTTCAGAGAATTCTTTAACTCAGTTGTATAAGCTGCTGTAGCAAAATGACTGGTGAGTCTTCAGATCATGAAATTGCTTAGTCTGGGTGTTTGGTGTACCTGTTCTGTGCAGTCTGAATGAGAACTGCAGTTGTGAAGCTCTCTCCTGTTATTACTGATTTTTGATAGTATAGAGAATCAAAAATGCAAATCATGCCTCTGCTGTGTTTTCTACATAGCAAGTACAGACTTGTTGCAGCTTTTTGCATTATTATAAATTTATTGGGCTGCTAATTGCCAGAAGGATCCAAATATGTGTTATCTTTTTGTTTACTGGGCAATAGAGGCATTTACTGAAATAGAAGGAATTTTGTGCTGAGTAAAATATCTAATAAAAGTTTGGGTAGAGAGGTGGGGTTGATTTTGAAATTGTAACAGTAAAATTTCCAAAAGGTCAGTCTAATAATAAGCTTCTCTACTTACTTCAGCCAAGCAGTCAACCAACTGTTAGTAGGTTCTTTTTCAGTGAACATGATTCTTCTGATGCAAGGAGGAGGCCTTTCACTGAATGAGCAGTCTTTTTATTGAATGTTGCCTTCTGAAAAGTTTATTCTGAAAGTTCAAGTCCTCTGTGAAGGACAGGATCCACTACTGTCTTAAAGGACTGGATACTTGAAAAGGAAAAAAAGAGCAGCTATCGGAATGCCTGTTGCTATGTCTACAGGTGCTCCGGTTTGATCTTGTGTCTGGGAAATGCCATGATTCAGGCTAAAAGTACACAAAAAGTATTCTGAATATTGAAATCCTATCTTAAAAAGAAAATAACTTGTAGTAGCTAAAGCTGAAAGCATACTTTCCTTCAGTGCACTAAGTGGCTGAGAGGAAAAGTAAGTCCTAGTGATGAGGAATACAAGTAGAGGTTATGCTTCCAGGACTTCTAAGTCCTTTAGGCAATTGAAAATCAGATGCTGGTAACTGATGATACCGGCATGCTTTCCATCAGGATGCATGTGAATGTGTGAATTGCTGTATTACTGCACTAATAAGATGCCTATTTTGAAAAGGTTAAACGATATATCAAGTTTCTAGGTATTGATACCTAAAGCTACTTGGTTTCGTGAAGTATATGTGATTAGTGTTAGTTAATGGATTTTTCAGTTCCTGAAGCTTGCCCTAAGCCTAAACAAGCTTTCTTCTTGTATACCATAGCTCTTTCTTGTTAGGTGATAAATGTTAGAGACAGACCCTGAATCCTGTTGCTTGTGGTGTTTCCCTTCTGTAGTTTGGTTTACACTCCCATGCTGTCTCAGATAACTTGCATTTTAAGCCTGTTTAAGCTAGAATGTAAAAACGTTGTCAAGTGATTTTTCATCAATAACTTAATAATCTTGTACTAAATATACATGTAAATGGCTATTCTTACCCTTAAAAGTTACTCCTAACTTAAAGCAAAAAGTTAATTTTCTTGCCTGATGCTTAAGTTACCTGAAAATGATTTCTTCTGATCTGAGACGTGTACATGTAAGAATGATTTTTTACTTTATGTATTTTAATACAGGCTGGCTTTTCTCTAACACAGAGCCCATTGGTTGGAACTATGCCATCAACCCCTGGAACAGGTAGATGTCCTGTCACAATGTACCATCTACTGTTGTAATGCTTTCCTTCATACACAAAAAATATCACTGTTCTAATACATCAACTCCTTGCTAATTTTTGAAGGAGTTGCATATTTATTAGCTTTTCAAAAGGAATATGCATGTGACTGAATTTCAGTCATCTTATTCTAAATTTGTTTTTGAACTGAGCCTAGAGGTGGTTGTATTTGAGCGAAGCAGCTGAGATTGATGGGTTGTCTTCCATCTTCGTAAGATTTCCTGTCTTGTGCATGAAACTGTGGCTTCTTGCTAAACTTAATTCTGCTGGTTTATTCCTATTTGGCTTATGTATTAAGTTGCTAGTGTTCAGAGGTCAAGGAAAAGCTATGGTTCTGGTCATAAAACTGACTAGCATGCCTGCAAATGTGAAGTTTGGCCGACTTACTGTTTGTTTGCAGTTTATCTCCACCAAACTTGTATACAAGAAAAGTGCTTGATGCTAAATTTATTTCTTCACTATAGTCTCTTGAGCTTATCTGTCTTGCAAAAATAATTTGTTAATGCCATTTCAATTTAACAGCTTCAAGTGTGTTCAGTCCTGCAAGTATTGGGCAGCCTAGGAAGACTACTCTATCTCCTGCTCAGCTAGATCCTTTTTACACTCAGGGTGATTCCCTGACTTCAGAAGATCAACTTGATGACACATGGGTAACTGTATTTGGGTAAGTTGATTTTCAAAGTGTTAAAAAAAACATGGGTGAAGTCTTTATTACATATGGAAAGTACAGGGATGTTGCTGTTTGGCATTCTTGGGTTCTGCATGAAATACAGCTGTGGTTAAAGCCAGCGAATGCATATGTTTTAGTAAAGCACTCTAACTTATGCTATGCTAGCCTTTTCAAGTTGGAAAGGCACCATTCTACTGTTGAGGTATGTGAAGTAAAAATGCCTGAAAGATGATATTTCTCAAGTTACTGTTTCTAAAATGGCATTAACACTGGTCTTTTTTTGATTTCTAAAACCCTTCATAGGGTTACATTTTAGAACCAGAATTCTTAAACTATTCATTTTTAACTATTTTTGTCTTTCAGATTTCCTCAAGCATCAGCTTCATATATTCTTCTACAGTTTGCTCAGTATGGAAACATATTAAAGCATGTGGTATGTCTTAGTTTGGGACAGATTTCTGAAACCATTCTGGCTCATTCTTTAAAAAGCTAAATTTCAAAATTTTCACTTAATCTCATGCAGATGTCCAACACAGGAAACTGGATGCATATTCGATACCAGTCTAAGCTTCAAGCCCGGAAAGCCTTAAGCAAAGATGGAAGAATTTTTGGTGAATCTATCATGATTGGGGTCAAGCCATGTATAGATAAAGTAAGTTAACATCTGCCTTCATTTAAAAATAAAGCACTCTCCTTTTGGACTTCCTCTTTGGTTTTTTTTTCCTGGCCTTTTTTAATTTTTGAACTAAAAAAATAAGTATTTCAGTTTTATACGGGTATACTCTGTTATACCTTACATGAGGTTTTTCTGAAGTAGTTGGCAAGGTTTCCTGCTGAGAAGAATCATTATTCTAAATCTCTGTGTTCCTTAGAAGTTACAGTGCTCATAATTACATTGTTATAGAAGATACAAAGTGAAAATGTAACATAGGAGACAATTGAGAGAGTTTTCCAGACTGTAATTTATATCATTTAGGGGCTGGAATAGGTACGTGATGGCAGATTGTTATTGCTCCTAACTGTCCCTCTGCTTTTATGTGACTATCTGATTCTGGCTTTTCAGTTTATCTTAGTACATCAGACTGAAAATTTGTTAGCAAGGCAGTCCTGATCCTATTCTCCCACCTGCCCCCACAAAAAAAAATGTCCTTTTTTGCAAGTAGTGGTTTGGGTAGACATGTCCGTGTGTCAGTCTAATTTTATCATGAGCTATTAGTTTCCAGGCATTGGCAATGCCCTGACCTTTAATTCTTGCAAGCACTTTATATTGGGTAATGTACATGAGCTTAAGCAAGTGACAGTCACTTACAGTTCTCAGATTATATGGTGTCCTGTCCTATATTTTGGATAGCTGTCTCCTGCCAGATGTGCTTCTGAATTTCTGCTGTCTTTAGGCTGAATGCTGTGCTCCCCTGAGTCAAAATGTAGTGAATTGAGTCTCCACAGGCTGGTTGTCATTTCTCACCTTGTTTTCTCTGGGTTCTTGTGGAACTTTCAGTTTCCATCAAGTTGCTTGCTGCTTCTCGCATTCTACATGCATTCCTTTCTAAACATAACTTTACAAAATGAAGCATTTTGACTCCTTTTCTAGCATTTGATAAGGGGACTGGGTGACAGTCGTTGGCAAGTTGAGCCTGAACAAAAACCTGTAAGTTGGTAAAGGCTTGGAGACTGTCCTGTGTGCATCAGATGAAATATTTTGGAAGGATTTAGAAAGAGGATGTTACATTACTTAAACTGGGCCTGGAAAATGTTACTACTTGAAGTTTGTTGCAAGTCTTGCAATTTATTTTCTCTAGACTCTTTCAAACTTGGCTGACATTTAGTACAGGCGGTGAACAGATTGTGGACTTTCACTACTTTGAAATGGCATAATCCAATATATAAATGATTGCAGCAAGGAAGATGCTTAGTGGTGGTGTATACTTGTGTGCTCTGTACTCACAGGCAATTTACCTGTGGTTTTTGCTTGGTTTGAGATGTGAACATATTCTATCAAACAATTCGACAGAACAGATAATTCTAGATAATGAAGGTGAAATAGTGTGTGTGTGTGGGGGGGGGTTGAGTTGTGTTGGTTTATTTTTTTTAGTATTTGTTTATATTGAGTTATCTCTCTCTTTTAAGAGTGTGATGGAAAACTTGGAAAGAAGCTTTATATCCTCAACATCTTCAGTTTTCACTTCACCTACAAAATCTGTTGGCACACCAGTACAACTTGCAAATAATACTACAAGGATTTCTACAATGAGACCTCTTGCAACAGCATATAAAGCTTCCACTAGTGACTATCAGGTATTTTAAGGGAAATGGAAAAGTGTTTTTGTTCTGTCTCCTCTAAAGTTGTATGAGGCTGTACACACATGACCTTAGCATTCTCCTGTCATTTCCTTAAAGGTGTGGTTCAAGTACAAACTCAGTCTGTTTAGTCTCTAAAATAATAAAACTATACATTAATGACTTGTCACTCTTCCAGTGTTTAAGTCCTGGTTTTGAAAATCTTTTGGACATACTTTGTCAAAATATAGAAGCACTTAGGAAAAGAGAAAAAACAACCTGGGTAGTATAAAAAGAATTAACTATATGTTGACTGATTTTTCCCTCCCCCCCCCTTCTCTCTTCCTTCCCCCCGCCCCCCCCCTGTCTTCTAGGTGATTTCTGACAGACAAACTCCTAGGAAAGATGAAAGTATTGTGTCTAAAGCAATGGAATATGTGTTCGGCTGGTAACATACAAGAGGAAGTAACACACTAAGTTGGTCAGGGTTTCAAATATGCTACTGGCATCCATGGTTAGTTGTATAACTGTTGGTGGCAGTATTTTAACTTGCATCTCACCTGATATGCCTTCAGTTGATTTGGCAGACATGTAGCTTGCACTTTAAATGATGGCAATTTACACATGGTTTTAAACACCAAGTAAGTGTAAATATAAGTGCTTTTTTCCCATCTGTGCTCTGATTGCATGGTTTTAGAAACAAATGTCAGCACTGACTTTTCCTCTGATTACTTTCTGTAAATAACTTCCCAGGAAGCTGGAAATGTTAAAGTGGCAGCTCTGTTTACTGACACCTGTAATTTTGTTGGGGTTTTCTTTCTGGAAAGACAATGGGCTACTTACAGGATGAACACTGTGCACAGCTGGCTCCCAGGGACAGGGACTGTTCTTAGTACCTGTGGTTTAAATGTTTTTATTTGGATTCATTGCTGGTTTATAATTATCTCTGGCATAATGTTCTAAATGTCATAGCAACCTTTTCACTGTTTTATTAATAAAGCTAAATAAAGTTAAGTTTTTCTTAGGCTGTTTTTTAAATTGGTATGAATTCTATTAGGAAAACTATTCACCATACTCTTAAGTATGAAATTGCCTAATGTTAGTGTTATCAGCAGAGCAGATGCTGCTGATTTTTCCTGAAGTAATATCAAGGGGTGTTAAAACTAGCTAATACTTAAATGTCACCTTCGTGTGTATTTTATAGCAGTGTGTACTTAGAATGCTGCAGCTTGTTACCTGTTAAGACAGAAAACATTAACATATTGAAATAGGTGAATAGAAAGATTCAATATGTCAATGACAAGAGCTACTTTCATTTGAAGACTTCTAAGAATTTTTTTCCAAGGTCTTGTCTGAAGCTTATACCCTTTGAGATAAAGGTTTCTTTGTGATCTGGTAAGAGAGCAATTTTTTTCTCCAATACTTTGGAAACTACATGCAACTATTACTTTTTTTGTGACTATGTTAGTGTGGGTCAACATTGGCATTTTAGTTGGGGTCAGTGGCGTGTTGGTCAGGTGGTTTCAGTAGTATTCATATCCATGCTTTGCTTCACACTGCAATGTTCTCTCAAGGTTCTTCAACTGCACTACTGTGAAAGTGAGAGATTAGTCCAGGAACGTACCTGATGTCCTCACATGCTAATGAACGTCCAGTTTTCAGAATTAAGCAACAGATGGTCCTGAGAAAAATCCCTGAAGCACTTAGAGGTCAGGTTTCTGCATCAGGGCAGTTGGCTAATTAAGCCAAGTATGCTTTAGAAGCAATCTATGTACAGGCAGATTCAGAGACTTGAGATGTGTTTTACTGTATTTGCTGACCAATGCTATTGAAATATTTCTTGCTACTCATCCATTTGCTTTTGATCAAAGGGAACTGCCCAGGCCTAATTAATATCTGAATGTCTTTTCTCAGAATACATTTGGCTTTTTTTTGGTGAAAAATATTTCTCATGCAGAAGGCTTCAGAAAGAAAATAGGTAGTTCAGCTATATTTTTTTTTTTTGGTTAGTTGCTTCGCAAAATACATTTCTGGTGTGCTTCAGACTTGTAATGATGTGTGTTGGATTTAATTCAGTGATGAAGACTGATTGAAGTTGGATCGTGCAAGTCTGAAGCTAACTGCATAAGGAAGGAGTTGGAGCCAAGTCAGTAGTTTGGCGGACATGTTTTACCAGTAAGTACCACAACTGTGCTAAGTTGTGGGATTTTTCCAATGTTTACTTTGGTTCTTGTTTCTTTTAGCTTTAGGAATGATTTTACTAATAGGTCATTGCAGCTTCCTGTAGAGTAGAAACACTCGAGAGTAATGAATATTTATTTTGCTCTGGAGGTATTAGGAGAAGAAAGTTTAGAACAAATACTCCTGGGCAGTATCATTAAGCAGTTATCTTCATACGGCTTCTGCTGGTAAAGACTGCTGGTACGACTTCATATCTTGTCTTAGTGCTGAGCACTAAACCCTGGTATTGATAGTTTGAGTTTACAAAGTGTGAGAATATTACAGTCCCACACTGCACAAGCCACTGCCCAGCTTTGTTGTAATGTATTCCTGTGATTTTATAACAACCTGTTATTATATGAACGTACAGGGGCCATGTGTGAAAGGACAGAGGATATGGAGAAGCGCATGTGTGAAGAATCTCTGAAACACTTGAAAGATGTTCAGCTAAACCTTTTCAAGGTTTCTGCTGTTGTTAGCATTGCATTTAAAAATCCAGTCCTTCCTAATGGTTAACTATGTACATGTTGCTTTTCAGTAAGGAAGGATTCCCCTCTAGCTGTAGCTAGATGTGATCTACATTAAAACCAAAGTTAAGGACTTCAGCTAGTGAAGTAATGAACTCGTGAAACTGTTGTGGTTTCAGTTGTATGGGGTTTCTTGTAAGACTGTGGACAATATTTTTCATGGGATTATAGCTTTAGTTTAAAATAAAACACATAAATACTTTTTTTGCTGTTGTCTTAATCACAAGCATTTTACTCAGGGATCTAATTCACTTGGTATGCACAGTTTTAAATTCTATAAGGATTTGTTTTATTGTTTCAGTGGTAATTTCACTACAATTTTAATAGGGTTTGTTTTTTTCTCTGAGACTTTTTAACTTGGAGATGGTGAATATTTTTGTCCTCATTTTTCCCTCCCACCTATCCTCAATTTAGCTTTCTAGTAATTTTCAAAATTATATTTATTTGGGTAATTCATGTACACTGACATAAGGCAAAGATCAAATGTTAGTGTGTCATGTGTGCTTCTCATTGCAAGTTGTAGGTAACTACTTCCACCGTGTGGCAGTTCTTCAGATTTTTAATGGGAGGTTTAACTGATAAGGAATGGAATATAGTAACTTAATTGTGCTTTGGGAAGTTCATGAACAGTGAGAAAAAAGCAGTGCTCAGATGACTCCTAGTTGAAGTGTTCTTGTAATAAAAGAAAAGATGGAGATGAGTTTACTAAATATATGAATTGGGAGTAATGCAGAATTCTTAATATTCCTTCAGTTATAGTTCTTGTTTAAAGTATCATCTTGAGATGGAGAAATCGATCAAGTGATATTTTAGCAGATAATACCACAATATCCATTTTGGATGAACTTGATTGCCTTTTCTGATTGTCTGAGTACATGTGTAAAAAAACAAGACTTGCATCAATTTTCTTTAATTTAATAAAAGTAGGTGACTAGACCACTGAGTCTGCAAAAATGTACTGCTTAAAGCTGTTAGGTTGTTGAGTGAGAGAAAACAAACTTGCTTACACACAACTTGAAATCAGGAGTTGGTTTACTGAAATCCAGACTGCAGGTGAGAAGGCTCTAGAATAAACATTCTATGTTTCTGCTAACATCAGTCCTCCAGCAGCTTTATGGCTATGTGTTAAGGCCTTTTTTTGTTTGGACAAGAATAAAAGGTGTTCTGTTAGTGTGTCTCCTGGCAAGTATCAAAGTGCAAGCAGTAATGACTGTCAAACTTCTGTTAGAGTTTATAAATTAGAGTTCAGTTGAAGTTACCTTGAAAAATAAATGTGTAATTAATAACTTTGTAAAATGTTTTTGGCCTTCTAATAAGGAATCATTTGACTCAAGTCTTTTTGTGTAATGTGTATAAGCTGTGCTATCAACAGAGTAATATTTTTCAATTTTCTGCAAGTAAAACTTGTATTAAAATTAAGAGTGTCTGAGAAGCTGTGAATTCTCATGTCCTGTATAGTGGATATCTTTATTCTTCAAGGTTTTCAGTTCTTTAGGTGAACTTTCATTGTAAAGAGTTTATTTCTGATATAAGCAGATGCAGTTAAAGTGACCTGAGAGCTCTGGTTTCTCTAACGAAGTGCTGATTTTTGTTCATTAGAGTTCTTTTGTATGTTTAGTTGGAGAATCTTCTGATTAGAAACAGCATGAAAGTAAGGAATTGCTCTGAACAGTCATTGTTTTATTTTGCTCAATTGTTTATCGCATCAGATTTTGGTGTAGTTTACTGCAGAAATCAGTTTATGAGCGTCTGTCATTGTAGGGATGAACTGAATCTTCAGTATGAAAACCTCTGTTTTTTTCAATGAAAACCAGAGGTTTTCAATTATTTTTTTACTTTGTTTTGTATGTCAAATTATGTAGTCAGCGTCTTGTTCCACTGCCTTTGGAGCCCTGCGTATCCTGTGAGAATCCAGTCCCTTGAAGCAGAATTAAGTTCCAAAAAGTACTCTTTAACTTTTCAAGGATATTTCAGCCTCCTGGTGTTAAGAAGATAACCTTGAATACATGAAGGAGGGATAACCTGACAAATTAATATCTCTCGAGATCTTGGAAATGGTAGTTCTGTAGTGTGGTCTATCCATTAGTTATTAACAGACTATTTAATAGAATCATGGAATGGCTTGTATGGGACCTTAAAGCTCATCTAGTTCCAACCCCCTGCAATGGGCGGAGATACCTCCCACTAGAGCAAGCCTGAAGATAGTCCAAACTGATTATCAGAGAGAGTAACTGAAAATTTCAGTTGTAACCCAAGGCTTTTTTGGTTTGGTGGGTTTGTTTTTTGGGTTTGTGGGGGGGTGTGGGGTGTGTTTGTTTGTTTGTTTTTTTTTTTGTTTTGTGTTTGTTTTTTTTTGTTTTTTTTTGTTTTTTTTTAGTTTTTAACCCAGATTTTGAGTGCCAGCATGCTTGCTTAACTGGCAGTTGTTTTTTTGCCAAAACTCCTTTGTTCTCCTGGCAACTAAATATATAGCTGGTTTGAAAGAATCATGGTTGCAGCAGTGGCTGTCATGACAAAGGACTATAAAATTCAGCTAGTGTCTGTTTCCAGTCTCCTGCTTGGCAGTCCAGACTGCAACAGAAGTCAGATCTTGCTTCCATAAAGTCATAAAACTTTACTTGCACAAAATGCTTTCTCAGCTGGCAAGTACTCTGACTTACTGGGCTTTCTCACTGAGTGCTCTTAGCTCTCCTTTTAAATGTGTTTACTGTGTAGGATTGCATTGGTGGATAAGATCATGCTTCTGACTTCAGTGAAATAGACCGAAGGCCTGCGGTATTTTCCAAACATGCCATATGATAGCATGTGGTATCATATTTCAATAGATTAAATTATCATAGGATACTATAATGGGCTATTGATTTTTAGGTGCCACAGTTTCTCATTCTTTGTAATAGAATTGTGATTGTGAACATATGAGAATGTTCATTTGCTGATTGAAGGTCATAAAGTAAGATTTGTGTAGAGGTCAACCTTATACATGAGCTGGAAAACAGACTAGTATTGCATTATCTTTTCCAGATGACTGCGTTAACCACGGAACTTGCATAGTATAGGTTTTGTTCTTGATAATGATAAATTGAAGAGTGACATTGTTATTCCTCTGCACTCACTTATGCTTGCCAGCTTTCCAGTTTCTAGCAAATGTGGGGAATCTTTAGAATGAAAACTTTGTAACAGCTTTAACTCCGGGTACATTGTAGGAGTGGGGCAGGGTGAATGTACATCTTGATTATAAAGGCTTAAAGCATCTTTCTAACAACTGATTTGATGTTGTTCACAGACACTTGCATAATTGTTTAAAATGCACTTTTCATTATTTTGTTAGAGACAGCTATCCTAGTAGACATACAATGATTAACTGGAAAATTACTATTTTAATGGAGTAGGCAATGGTAATGGTTGTATTTTCACCTTTATCCATTTAGTCATCCCTGAGCATTTTACTAGTTGAGTTCTGAAATGTGTTTCAGTTTTGTTTTGTGCTTTTTCCAAGCTGTATGTAGAGTTGCCACTGGAAAAGGTCCTGAAAGGTATAAAATCATAGAATACCTCACTGGAAGGGACTTGTAAGGATCATAGAGTCCCAGTCCTGGCACTACAAGAATGACATTAGTACGTGTTACAGCTTTTTACTAGTCACAGTCCAGTTAACGGCAGCTGGCATTCTGGGCCCCAGGAGATGAAAACAAGTTTATTTGGATGAATTAAAGCTGTAATAGCATATGAAAATCTGATGCAGGAGCAGCTGCATGGCTTCTTCGTTTCAAGAAGACTTTGTGGCATCTGACTCTATGGGCTTATAATGAACCTTGAGAAATGTTATTTGTGTATGCCCGATACTAGGGGTGTCATCTGAATTCGTAATGTGACAGACTAGGCCAAGCATAGTTATTCAAAAATGGGTAACAAAATTTGTAAGGCATGAAGAATTGTCTGAAAAAGTGATTGGGAAACTTTTCTACTGTACAAATGTTTTATCACCAAATACTGTAAAGTGCACTAGATATTGGAAGCTTATGCTCTGGTATGTTCCGCCATTGCAGATGCATTTGGGAAGTTTAAAACTGAATTTAAAACTGAATGTAACTTTGACATACAACTATAACAACAGTGCACTTACCTCTGAACCCTAACACATAACAACAAAACATAAACAAAAGCGAGGTTAAATAGATTTGTCCTTTGCTTTCAAACCTATCACAACATGAAAAGAGTAAGAAATGGTTTAGCAGCATTTTCTCAGAATTCTTCCTCTGACCTTATTTGGTACAATGAAAGTGCATGATAAAAATTGCCACCTTTGTTTCAGAAAAATCTGCCACCTCTGAACTCTATTAAGTGGGATGTGCATATGGTCACTGCTGTAAATGCTTGTAGTGAAAAAAATAGTGTTTTCTTCACCTAGCATGATTTTGATTGGCATTCTGTGCTAGGTCTTTATTTGATGGATGAATGATTTCTTTTTAATAGCTGGAAGCAGTTTTGTGAGTATCCTTCTCCGACCATCTGGAATTGCTGACATTTGAGTCCCCGTAGGATGGATTTGGAACCACTATACATACAGTTTGTGTGAACTCTTTGAGCTGGAAAAAAGTTCTGTGTAGGGATTTGATTCCACAGTTTCTGTGCTAGGTTCTGTTAGATTTTTCCATCTCCCTCAAAAATTCTGCATTGTGAATTGGAAGAGGCTGGTTCCACTGAAAGCTGTGCCAGCATTGTTGGAAAACTAAAAGAAAGGGGACTGGTACCTGTTGTTTAGACATAAACCCCACTGTTTCTCTCCTAAAGAGAAACAGATACTGAATCTCTACAAGTTTCCTTGCAGCAGTATTGCTGCATCAGTACTTCAGCCCTCTGAAATTTGAGCTACCAGTGTAAATAACATCTGGCAGTTGCTTTGTTGGCTTCAGGTCAAATATTGTTACTGAACATGAACGATGATCCCCGTAAGATGAGATTTTCCTTTCTATTTAAATGCGATATTGTTGAAAACTTGTACACTAATTTATGGATGTAATTTACATGATATTTTTTATAATGCATGAAGGGCAGAAAAAAACGAAGATGCAGTCTGATGGCAGGAATGAGTTATTGAAGATACAGTATTAAAAACCTGAGGAACACTACCACACAAGTCAGTCAATAGGAGTGGAAAACTTATTCTTGAAAATAAACCCAAACCCCAAAACTTATTGCAAGTCGTCTATAGAGACTTTGATTTTTGGGTAGGATTGATCATTGACCGGATCATTTCCTGTTAACTGCACTTGAAATTTCAGGTACAGAGTGTATTGCAATCATTCTCTGAAGCCCCCAAGAGCCTAAAAATAATTTTACTTCAACTATAAATCTAATTGTTCTTTTCTGAAGTCTTACTGTATTTTATATAATGTTTTCTCAAACTTTTGTCTCCTAAAGTTAGTGGGCATCTTAAAGTTGAAATCTCCAGCTGTGTAATGACAGGACTTAACTAGTTGGTGAATTTGACAGCATGTTAAAAGAGTTTTGGATGTATTTTATTATTTTAATAATAACTTCATAGAAACAAATGTACTAATGACATAAAAAGAAATTCAGGGTAAGTAGGGTGAACTTTTATGAAGTTCACAGGCTAATGGAAGAGGCCTCAAGTGTTCAGCACTACTTCTGAAGCTGTCTTAACATTTACATGAAATGCTTGGGGGGTGAGGGAGTTGGTTGGGCTTTTTGTGGTTGGTTGGTGTTCTGTTGCTTTGCTCCCCGTCCCCCCTTCCCAGCTTTAGCCCAGCACTGTTAGAGCTGGTATTACAGACTTTGTGTTCAGTAATACAAGGAGAATATGAACCTAGCCATTTTAAAAGGAAAATAAATTAATATGGGTTACTGCAGCAAATTCAAACAGCAACCTGATCAGGCATATGAGGTCAGAGTGCTTGCTTAGACAGGATCTAGTGTTTCACATATATTGGGATTAAATATGAACATATTTTCCTTCGGCTAGTTGCAAAATAAAAGAACATCTATTGTATGCTATTATTATGAATGGCTGATTATGATTCTATTGATCAGTTTTGTATCCTATTCATTATTTTTGTCTAACAGTTTCCTTCCCAATTTATTTCATGCTGAAATTTTAAAAGGAATATTTTTGCTTTCTGTGGAATGCAAATAAATGTTCTGCAGTGAAAAAATGTAGCGCGCTGTTGCATTGCCTTTTTCCCTTAGCGGTACTTCAATAGGCATATAAAGCCTTTTGTGTTGTGTCAGTGTTCAGAGTCACTGATCACAGCTGTTCTCATTATATCCCAGATCGACCTTGGCACAGTGGGAAAAGCCTTCATCAATATAAAGAGACACCAATACCTGACAATTCATATGATAAACCAGTGCATTCTTTTTATACATCTTAACTGCCAAGATTCCAGGTAGGCAAAAAGCCACGTGATCTTTACCGTGTGGGGAGAAAAATATTGGAATAGGAAATCATAAAAGATGATGGCCTCTGAGCTTTAGGTTACCACAGAAGTGTATGTTTCCAGAGTTTCACTATTATGTGATAAGCATCTTGCTCTTGCAGGAGAATCTTTGTCTAGAACCCAGGATTGTACTGATTTTTAAACTCCCATTCTTGTCATACTGCCTTTTGTAAGCACTATATATGCACTTTGGAAGGTAAATACTGCTCTGCACAACTGGAAATGTGTGATTGATGGAAATTGGGGTCTTCATTTTATACATATGGAAATAGATAAACTGGAAGATTAAATGACTGATTCCAGAGTTGTGTGGTAGATCTGGAGCAGCAGAACTTGTGGAGGACAGATAACATGTAAAAGAAAGAGTTCTTCACTTTCTACTAATATTGCTATGAAACTAGCAATTTTCTTTTTTGAGAGAACTCGGTGCTGGGTAGCTTCTGCTAGAAACCTGTGGTTAAGGCTGTCTTAGTGCATCTTGTCTTTGGCTGTATAAGCAAACAGATATGGAAGGGTCTGCTCTCCTCTCCCCCCAGGTTTTGTACTTGCTCTGTATCTGCAAAGAGCCAAGATTGTTGAGAGGAGTAGAAATAACGCTCTTGTGCTATGTTTTTACCTTGTCATCTTAAAATGCTATAGCACCTCTTACCAGGTCAAAATTGAGAGCTGTACACAAGTGTCACTGCAGTGCAGCTGTTTTTTGTGGAATAATAGCAATGAAGAGAATAGAAACATCAGAGGGGGTTTAGTGTGTCCCAAAGCAGTAGCAAATATTAGGTACATCAAGGTTAAATCCTACTCTCATGCAGAAACAATAGAAATCTCTCAATAAGACAGCAAAGAAATCTTGTGTTACACAAAGGAGGGGAAAAATACTCCCGTATCTGAAATATTAAGTGCATAATACAGCTTCTGTAAGTGAGGGGAAAGAAAGCTTACTTTTTCCCTCCTAACAGACTGTCAGATTAAGATTTAAATGCCCATGCTACCCCACAAAATTGATGCATATCCCAATATTTGCATAAAAGATTTAGTAATGGTCTGAAAACAGAAGTTTGGTAGGAATGTTTTGGTGGATTGAGGTTTCAGTGACAAATAGAGGTAATACATCAAAATTTCCATTCCTTTTTTCTCAGTTTTTAATAATCTATATAAATCACTGTATATATTTTCTTCCAAAGGATAAGGGGTGTAAGCTTAAAGTCATCATTTTGGCAGTAGGAAAGAACCTGTCTTCTGTATAGCCTCGAAGGCAAAGGATGCATGTGTATCAGGAGCTTTGCAGGCCTTGACCTCTGAAGCGGCCACATGGGTTTGAAAGTTGGTGGAGATGATTGCAAAAAATAATGAACTGGTGCTTTGAAACAGTGCAAGACACTTTCTCAGGTATTGATCCAAATATGTCTATAATTAGAATTGTAGAGTTAGGGACTGGTTTGGGTTGGAAAGGACCTTAAGATCATCCAGTTCCAGCACTCTGCCATGGGCAGACACCTTACACTAGAGCAGGTTTCTCCAAGTCCTATCCAAGCTGGCCGTGAACACTGCCAGGGATGGGGCAGCCACAGCTTCTCTGGGCACCCTGTGCCAGTGCCTCAGCACCCTCACAGGGAAGAACTTCCTTATATCTAACCTGAACTTCCCCTGTTTCAGTTTAGACCCATTACCTCAAAAGTAGTGGCTGCAGCAAAGATCTTTGATAGCCTTCATGTGGTCTCTACTGGCAACTTCGTTTTGAGCAAAGATCTCCAGAAAATTCCCAGGGTGAGAGAACTTTGTGCAGTGTAAAAAGGACACTAGGGCTTGAGTGACCATGCAGTTGGGGGTAATCTTACCAAATGAGTGCCTGTAGTTGCACGTTTTTCTACCTGGAATTTTCTGGACAGACATATTAATCTTGCTTCTATCCACTAGAAATATGAGGGAGGAAAGTGTCAATTTGTCTCTCATAGTGGCTTCAAAAATCTAATTCACTGTACTCTAAAATTGCTGTATTGACTTCAAGATTTAGGTCCTATTAATAGCGGTGATACTAGATTGAGTTTTGGACTACAGGACCTACCTATATCATTTAGGAGAGATAAAAAATTCAATCAAACTGAATTTCACATTATGTTTTGGAACAAGGAGGCGCAAAATCACAAAATGGAATATAGAAACCTTTAGAATTAGATTTAAGTAATGTTAAGTTTGATGGCTTTGTAACAGTAGCAATGGAAATTACTGAGGTGCATGACACATAGAGAAATAGAGTACAGCTAGAGAACATACTGAGAATTCTCACAAGATAAATTGTTATAGTTGACATAGTTTAAGAAAAACAGTCTAGAAGAACAGGACACAGGGATAAGGAGTATCTGGGAACCGCAGGTGTCCAGGATGGGCTACAGTTAAACTAACTGATAAATAGGAGGATAGGAGGATTATTATGTCTCTGGTGCTAACAAACCAATTAAACTGGTATAAGCATCTACTGCTTCAAAGGCTGCCAGAAGTGATGAAGATTGTTGGAAGAAGTAAACGACCCTCAGAGACCACCACCACAAATCTGTACGCATGTGGGGAACTTTCTGGAAAATTATGTAATCCATACATAGCCTCATGAATATGTATGTATGCCCAGGGACTATAAGAGGATGGCTTGTGTGGCAGTGGGGAGACACGTGTTAGGAGGAGCTATCCCCTGTGTCTCCCGGTGCCGCAATAAAGAATACCTGCTTGTCCGCTTGAAAACTTTGTTGGCAAGTTTGTTCCTGGAGTTTTCTCCGTATCGATTTGGCACCCCAGATGGGACCCTCTCTGCTCGGCTGCAGGACCCACTGAGGACAGGGCTCCCTAGGGCCCTTGGGAATTTTTCCCGGAGGGACCCCTTGACTCATTCGGATCGCTGTGTGAGCAGACAAGGACCATCTCATAAAAGGTATTCTTTTATATAGTTTGTAAGGTGCAGGGGACATCTCGGTTTGGTAAATTGGTTTGGTAAATTGGCTTGGTAAGTGTACGCATGTTTTGGAAGCCTTCCATAAATCGAGAGAGGAAATCTCGTAGGTAAAGGCATATACCTGGCTGCTAGCATCCGTTTGGTATACACCCACAAGAAGCAGGGGGCATCTTGTGGTTTGGGTCCTGCAAGATGCAGGGGGTGTCTTGTAGGAAAGGTTTTGGATTTTACTGGCATACACCCATAAGAAGCAGGGGTCTTCTTGTGGTTTGGGTCCTGCAAGATGCAGGGGGTGTCTTGTGGAAATGGTTTTGGATCTTGTTGGTATTCATTTTGTGGCTTGTTACATTAAGGATTTTGGTCTTGTGATTTTGATATCAGTGACAGACTGTTATAACTAAGCAGGGGGCATCTTGTGGTTTGGGTCCTACAAGACGCAGGGGGTGTCTTGTGGAAATGGTTTTGGGTCCAGTGTGCTATCAACAGCCCATAAGGGATTTGATTCGGTGATGCTGTCAGCGTGGGTCCCTGAATAGGTTAGTCGAATCACTCTCCGATACAGTGGGCTGTCCAGTACGTCCCACAGTGGGACTCAGACAGGCTGGTTGGGCACAAGGGTCTCGTCCTTCCTGGGACACTGACAGGCTGGTCAACTATAAAGGGTTCAAGGAAACCCCCCTATTAATGTTACAATATGGTCTGAGCCATAGGGGTTAGGATGTATTGCTTTTGATTCTACTGGTACTCGTCTTATTTTGTGGCTTTTTACAGTAATGATTTTGGTACTTGTGACAGGATGTTATAACTGTTATTAACTGTTCTTTGTTCTGTTGAATTTTAGTCTCTGTCTTTGTCTCAAGTGTTGTAACTGTGTGGAGTGTGTCTGTGGGATCCTGTTTGTATACGTGTGTGTGTGAATGTGAGATTGATAATGGAAAATCAGCAGAGTGAAGACATCTTGAAAAAGAGTCTTTTGGGTGCATTTTGGCACACTGGAAAGAACTTGGAGAGTCTCCTGGGGGCTCGGTAAATAAGAAAACATTGGTAAAATATTGTAACCGATGGTGGCCTTTGTATACTTTGGCAGATCAGGAAAAATGGCCTAAAAATGGAACTCTGAACTATAATACATTGTTACAATTAATGTTGTTTTGAGGGGGCAAGGAAAATGGCATGAAGTAATGTATGCAGATATGTTTTTCCCTTTAAGAAATCACGCGGAGTGACAGACTGAATGCAAAAGTAATAGAGCTCTGCCAGATCCCTTAATTTCGGCCTTGGAAAAGGACAGAGAAAAACTGAAAGTTAAGCTGAAGAGATGTTATTCAGCCTATGATATTGGGGAAAGATGTTTAAAGTTAAAAAAACAGTAATCAGGAAGATAGGTTGAAAATTACTGTATCACAGGTACCTCCGAGAGAAGCAGCCTCTGTATCCATCCTATTTGATATTGATGAGGAAGAGATTGCTGTTACTGGCAACAAGCAGCACATTCACATTCAGAGTTAAGAAGGGGTTAAACCAGAAATACTGTTGCAGAGGCAGGCATCTGCAGCCCCTGCAGAGCAGGGTGAGCAGCTGTGAAAAACAAAAAAAAAGGGAAAACCAAGGCGGGGAGCTCGGGCAGCTCCTGTGTTTGAACATGGAGGAGTGACGACGGGCAGAGTTTGGGGGAGTGGGCTCTTCTGTGGAAACGGATTGGTGTGCGTGCTATGGGGAGTTTGGACGTTAGAAGTGAGACTGCCCTGGGGCGGGGGGGGCGGGCAGTGCCATGGGGTGGCTCCGGTGACTGAATTGGAGCTAGACTGAGAGGGACCTGGGGAATCTACCCTAGCAGATCCACTAGTTAAATTAAAACTACAGACTAGAGGAAATAAAGTGGAATTTTAGGAATTTTAGTGGATACAGGAGCAACTTATTTGGTGTTAGGGAGAAAAGAATTTGTTACAGATGTGGGAGCTACTGGCCACCAAGAAAAAGCAGGGAAAAAAAAAAAAAAGGCATTCTTTCTGAAACCTTTAAAGTACAAACTGGGAAAACAAATAGGAATGCATAAATTTTTATGCAAGCCAAATTCTCTAAAATCTTCATTAGGGCGAGAAGCAACATTTAAAGAAGGCAAAATGGAATTTAGAGTTAAAAAAAAATCAATTAATTGCAGTTTTGAGTTTATCTTTAATTCAACAGAAAAGCAAAAAGGAGGACCTCCCTGAAATAGAAGAAATCCTTAATCAGGTATATGTGGGAGTACGGGCATCTGAAGTTCCAGGTAAGGCAAAAAATACTTTGCCTGTTAAAGTGGAAATAAAAGAGGGGGGCCTGCCCAATTAGAATAAAACAGTATCCCTTAAAATCAGAAGATCAAAGGGAATGAAAAAAAAATTGATAAATTTTAAAATATAGATTATTAATTGAATGTGAATTGGAATATAATACTCGTATCTGGACAGTAAAGAAATATAATGGGAAAAGTTGCAGATTGGTTTACGATCTCAGGGTAATCAACAAAATTGCAGAGGATATTTGTCCAGTATTAGCTAATTCGTATGATTTATTGACTAGATTGAATAATAATCAGAAATGGTTTGCTGTCCTGGATTTAAAGGACACTTTCTTTTGCTTACCATTGGCCAAAGAAAGCCAAAATTATTTGCTTTCGAATGAGAAAATCCTGACGCAGGAAGAAAAATTCAGTTAACTTGGACAGTATTACCACAGGGGTTTAAAAACAGTCCAGTGATTTTTGGAAATCAGTTAGCACGAGGATTAGAATTATGAAAGCCACCTGCTCAGACGAGGACCCTGTTACAATATGTGGATGACCTGTTAAATGCTACAGAAACAACGGAAGAATGTGTCCAGTGAATGGTGGGATTATTGAATTTCTGGGACCCAGTGGCTATAAGAGGACGGCTTATGTGGCAATGGGGAGACACACGTTAGGAGGAGCTATCCCCCATGTCTCCTGGCACCGCAATAAAGAATACCTGCTTGTTAGCTTGAAACTTTGTTGGCAGGTTTGTTCCTGGAGTTTTCTCCATATCAGTTTAAAAAGAACTGGAAGTAGAGTGAAAGTGATATTTAGGATATCAGCTGTTGAAAAAATGGATTTTTTTTTTTTTACCAAATTAAGCCAAGTAATTAAACTGTATGTGCATTTACCCCTTTACAGTGTGATAAATTTAGTGATGTAATTTTGATTTATATTGTCTTGCATCAGGTGGTGGTGGTGCAAGCTTTTGTTTTGCTTCTACATCACCATGAGGGCACACAGAACTTCATTACTCAACGGACTGAGTACTCTTACAGGATTGTTTCTTGGGCAAGGTATTAGTTAAAAAAAAAAGGGGGGGGGGGGAATGCAAATAAAAAACCCTAGAGAGCAGCAGATGGTTTACCTGATGGTGACCTGCAAATTCTGTGTCAAGCTGACTTATAAGAAAGGAACGGTCAGTTTGTTTTTGTGGTTTTATTTTATGATGATAGTCTGTCTTCTTATATTAGCAAAATCATAGAATCACAGAATAGTCAGGGTTAGAAAGGACCTTAAGATCATCAAGTTCCAACCCCCCTGTGTGGGCAGGGACACCTTGCACTAGACTGTGTCACCCCATTGACCACAACTCTTTGTGGCCATCCCACCAGTTCTTTATCCACCGAGTGGTCCATCCATCAAATTGATGTCTCGCCAATTTAGAGACATGGATGTCATGTGGGAGAGTGTCAAACGCTTTGCACAAGTCCAGGTAGATGATATCAACTGCTCTGCCCCTGCCCATCAGTTCTGTAGCCCCGTCTGAGAAGGCCACCAGATTGGTCAGGCAGGATTTCCCCTTAGTGAAGCCATGCTGGCTGTCACCAAGCACCTTGTTGTTTTTCATGTGCCTTAGCATGCCTTCCAGGAGAATCTGCTCCAAGATTTTGCCAGGCACAGAGGTGAGACTGACTGGTCTGTAGTACCCTGGGTCATCCATTTTCCCCTTCTTGAAAATGGGGGTTATATTTCCCTTTTTCCAGTCGTCGGGAACTTCATGTGACTGCCATGATTTTTCAAATGTGATGGACAGTGGCTTAGCAACTTCATTTGCCAGCTCCTTCAGGACCCGCGGATGGATTTCATCAGGTCTTATGGGCTTGTGCACGTTCAGATTTTTAAAATGGTCTCGAAGCAGATCGTCTTCTACAGTGGGCGCAAGGTCTTCATTCTCGCAGTCCCTGCATCTGCCTTCCAAGACTTGGGTGGCATGGTCAGAGCATTTGACAGTGAAGGCTGAGGCAAAGAAGGCATTAAGAATCTCAGCCTTCTCCAAATCCAGGGTAGCCGCTTCTGATAGCTTCTGGAGAGGGCCCATGTTGTCCCTAGTCTGTCTTTTTTTCACAATGTACCTATAGAATCCTGCCTGTTACCTGACACATCCAAGTCAAGTTTAATTCTAACTGGGTCTTAGCTTTCCTAACCTGCTTCCTAGCTTCCTGCACAATATCCCTGTATTCTTCCCAGGCTGCCTGTCCTTGCTTCTACCTTTTATAAGCCTCTTTTTTCCCCTCTAAGTTTCCTCAGCAACTCCTTATCCATCCAAGGAGGTCTCCTGGCCCTCCTGCTGCACTTCCTTCTGGTTGGGATGCAACACTCCTGAGCTTGGAGCAGGTGATCCTTCAACATCAATCGGCAGTCTTGGGTCCCCCTGCCCTCTAGGGCTATATCCCATGGAACCTTACTAAGCAGGTTCCTGAAGAGGCCAAAGTCTGCCCTCTTGAAATCCAGGGCAGTGAGCTTGCTGCACGCTCTTCTCACTGTCCTGAGGATCTCAAATTTGACCATCTCGTGATCGCTGCAACCAAGGCTGCCCTGGAGCGTCACATTTCCAACCAGCCCTTCCCTGTTGGTGAGCACGAGGTCAAGCATGGCACCTCTCCTTGTCGGCTCCCCTATTGCTTGCAAGAGGAAGTTGTCTTCCACACAATGGAGGAACCTCCTGTATTGCTTGTGCTGGGCCGTACCGTCCTTCCAACAGATGTCAGGGTGGTTGAAGTCCCCCATGAGGACAGGGGCCTGCGAGCGTGAGGCTGTTCTGTCTGTCTATAGAGCACTTCATCCGCAGGTTCCTCTTGATCAGGCGGTCTGTAACAGATCCCCACAGTAATGTCTCCCATAGCTGTATTCCCTTTAACCCTGACCCACAAACTCTCTGTTGACTGCTCACCTGTCCCCAGACAGAGTTCCATACTCTCCAGCCTATCCCTAACATAAAGGGCAACTCCCCCTCCCCGCCTGCCAGGCCTGTCTTTTCTAAAGAGCCTGTAACCTTCCATTCCAACACTGCAGTCATAGGAGCCATCCCACCATGTTTCTGTGATACCAATGATGTCATATCCCTGTAACCATGTACACATCTCTATTTGCTCTTGTTAAATCAAGGAAACTAACAGAATTATTAGTGTTTGAAATACAAAATGTATTACGTTGTTGTAAAATGGGAAGTCTCCTTTTGGCACAAATTCAAAGTCAGGTATTTGATTAATTCATAATTGATTTTAATTTCCACTTGTAAATCCTTCCCTACCAGAAACAGTCTTACCTAATGGTTTGTCAGGTTGTCCCACGTCTCGTAATGCAGTTGAACAGCTGCTTCTTTAATTTGCCATCCTTCTATGCTGGAAAGAGAACCCTTTTATTCATGAAAATACAAGGTAAGTTTATCAAAACAAAGTTTTAATTTATTATATTTTAAAATATCTTTATGTTCAAGAAAATGGAAAATACGTAATTCAAAATAGGATTTATGTTCTGTTATCTCATATCTGGCTTAACCGGTTTGCAAGTACTGGGACTATCAGACTGGTTTTGTGGGAATATCTTTGTCTGCCAGGGATTACTAGTTCCAGCATCATATCGTGTTAATGGAACTCGGGGATGGCATTGGCTTCACATATTCATGCTGTGCTGAAACTAGAAAGTTTCCCTTACTGGGCTTGCAGAGGAGCAAGGCACAGAGGCACCCGTTCCTGTGTGAGCAGTGAAACGATCTAGATATGATTTATCTCAGTTGCCTACTACCCTTCATAATGGAAAACTAATTATATAGGTAAGGTTGAGTACTGCTCAACTGTTTCTCTATTCCTTGCTTAAACATATATGGAAGAACAGCCTGACGGCAGTCCTGGGTAATACTTTTTCTTGGCAATGATCAGTTCAGGTTCATGTTCAACCAGTCTGAGGATAAGGGTCCCAGTTGAAAAAAGGAATATGTAAGTTTTTATGATATCCCTATTTAGGAAATTATTTGGGGATATGTTCCATTTAGAAGATGTGTTTAAATAGTATTGACTTAAGTGTAGGCTTCACAGGAAACCTCAACCTTACGTTATGCATCAGTGCTCTGCTGAACAGAAAAAAAAATCAAATATTTGATAAACTGAAATATATTTTTATAACAAGAAAGTACATAAAATATTTTTCATTATTTGTGCTTACTTCACTGTGCTAGTAATACAATGCAAAACTTGCATATAGTTACATGCATTCATGTGCAAAAATGACCTATTTTGTAGTTTCCAGATATGAAAATATTTGCAAAATGATGTACACAAAGCAGAGACTTGATTGCAGTTTTTCATGAAAAATAGTGAAAAGATAGTGGTTTCTGTTGAAATTCAAGTGTTTTTGCAATCTGACTGTAAGGTGACAAAGCCTACTTAAGCAATGCTATGACAATACTGAAACTGTATGGAACAGGATATGTTCTCAAGGAAATACTTTCTTAAATGCATCCAGCAACAGCTTAAACTAAGCAAAAAAACTAAACTAAAAGCAAACTCTATCCTATCATTAGCTCTTTCTAGTTCATTAGTTTTAACATTTGGAGTTGGAATGCCACTTGGGTAAGAACGTATCGGATTACTTTCTGCAGTGCTGTCTGTCTTGATATACTGCTGACTCTGTTATTCTTGCATCTAATGTATTTAAGTTGGCATGAAAGTGAAAGACATAATTCTCACTACATGTGCTAAGCCAGGCAGCGGGGGAAACCAGCTTGACTGAATGCTTGGATTTCAACCAATGGTGCAGCAAACTGATGTTAGTTCTGAAAATGAAAACTGTTACTGAATATTCATCAGCTACAAACACTCTGAGCTTTAAGAATTAAAATCTAAAAAAAAAGAAACTGAAGACACTGCTTGGTAAGTTAACCCTCTTCAGTTTAAAAGCATCAGAAGGAAAATTCCAGTGAATAATAAAGGTACTTGTTATTAATAACAATTACTGATTTTATGCTGAAGGACATATTGTGCAGCACTTTTATTTTGAGGTGATGCACTCCTTGGCAGCAGCAGACAATAAAAATGGAGAGAAATTTTCAGTACTATGAGCTGCTTCAAGAACTCTTGTAGGTCAGTTTTTCAGACTATGCTTTGAAGATAAGAAAGTTGCATCAGCAGAGTTCCAGTTGTCCTTGAGAGCTTTATACCAACTTTGAACTCCTTGCTTTCACCGCAGTAAGTAATTGTCCCACTGTGTTTGTGGGCTGGCAGTACTCTTATTTAGAGCACTGCCCTGCTCTTGAAAACAGGTTATTCCTATTTATGCAGCTCAGCTTCTATAGCTTAAAGGCATTTTCATCTTTTTTTTTTTTTTTTTCTTTTCCAAATGCCTACAGAGTGCATGGCTATTTATTAGCATGTGTGACAGCTTAAATGGTTCTTGTCAACAATTACCCATTTAGAAAAGTGGCAGTCTTCATTTGTGATGTAATGAAAATGAACTTTAAACAAAAATCTTGTGTTTCTTAAAATATAAAGTGATACCTCTAAAATACATTCCATGAGGTTAAAAACAACTCAAAGAATAATTTGTGCTCTATAATGCAGCACTAAGGAATAAAATGTTGGTTTTTTTTTAACTTCTCTTTTGAAGACCAATTTTTTCTTATGCTTACCAGCAAAGTTATGGCCCCACATAAATCCTACTGGTTATACCAATGCTGTTTGACAAAAGCAGTCATGATGTAGCATAAAGGGGGTAGCACAATAACAAGTAAAATGTGTCAAATGTAAAATGAAGGGAGAGGAAAAAGGGTTTTAGTTTCCAGTTGTTCCAGCAATATTTCCTGGAACTCTTAGAGTTTTTTAACTGGAGAAGAAATTCTGCTGCCACTGAAACTTATAATTGATAAAACACTGGTTCCTGTGTGAGCAGGTTTGACCCCTTGGGTCCTCGTACACTGCTGATTGTGCCCTATGGGGAAGTCGGATCTGCAAACTCTAAAATGAAAGATTTACCATTGTTCTTGCTAAATAGCTTTGTGAATAACTAGTGAGATTCAGGAGAGATTTAAGATCACAAAGTGGTCAGTAAAACCTGGGGTGGCACGGAAATGAGTGGATCTGTTTCCAGAGTATTTGATACGGAGCTTTAGTTGGGAAATATCTAGAACAAATCATGCTGTGTGGCAATCATATTGTTTGCTCTGTGCAGGTGAAATCATCCTCAAACCTATTCAATTGTTTCCTCATGCACTTGCCATTCTCTCACTCGACAATACAATTTCAAAGTGTTTATAGCTAATTCCAGAGCAGAGAAATACTTTGCTTACATGGAGAGAGATCATGCATACTTAATAGCATATCTGTCTCTTTGAAGCAGATAGAGCAATTAAAAATATTTAATAATTATAATTTATGTGCATAATTACATGCATAATACGTGTATAATTTATGTGTAGACAAGGATGTGGGGGAGAGTCCTTTTACTGGGGGAGTAGGAGTTACAAAATGAAGAGCTGAGTTATCAAGATGTGACTGCAAATTTTAATTTCATGCTTTCCCATTTTATATTCATTGTTGCTGGTTTATGAGTATTTCTTGTGGAAGGGTTAGTCCTACTCCAAAACTCGAGAAGAAAACAGAAAGCTAGAGTGGAAATGTGATGGACTATGTGGAGAGGAATTTGTGATGTTCTGTGCCTATGGTACATCTCACTGTCTATCATCTTCCTAGCACAACGGGGTTTACTTGATTTTTGTTTTCTTTCTTGTTTTTCAGAAGGCAGTGATGACATTCCTGACTGCTGTAGTGGTAGTTTGGTGTTAACAGTTCACCAACCAAATACATAAATCTAGGAGATCAAAAGGTCTTCTGTCTCTGGAAGGATGTCCCTTTCTAGATATTTAGAAGTTTCTAGGTGCAAAACTGCTGATAAAGAAAGCTTTCATAGGAGTCCAGAAATTGTCCTCTAACCTTTATCGCACTGGACAAAAAGGTGACCTACTTCATGAATAAAGAATGGACCATGCTGAGCAGCCTGGAAACACGTCAAGGAAAGCTATAGCTGTTGTTTTTAACCATGTTAAAATACTGCCCTTCAGCACTTCTGTATGCTACTCTGTAGCCCAGAATTAGAGCAGTATAATGTACTATTTTACCCTATCCCATGCCCTTTTTCCTTTCTTAGGCGTGGTTTCTTTTTCTGAAACTATTATTCTGTTTTCCAGGGTCTTTCAAACAATGCAAAAATACATTGTGGGTAAATTGAGAATCCATGCTTAATGAACAAAGTATCTGAATGAAGGAAATACTCGAGGTAAATGTCTTTAATTTCCAAAATGACTTGTCTTTGGTCAAGATTATGGGCTATAAAGAATTTTGTTTATTGTGCTTCTTGGTTTTCAAGTAACTTTGATTTAAAATAGGGCAGTTGTTTTCATTGTAGCTGTTCTCTGAAGGACACTGACATCCTGAAGTAGCTTCCTTACGTTTAATAATTATACAGACAACCAGACTGTCAACATCCTTTAACTTTTATCTGTAGTAATAGTAAACAGTGTATATGTGGCATGTTAACACTTAAATTAGTCTTTCATGTTTCTGGCAATTTTGCTTCAATGAAATGTCAATTCACTTGGTATTTTTATGAACAACCACTATTTTTCTTTATTTCTAATGAAGCAAAATCTTACAGGGTTGCACTCTGCATTTTCCCCCTACTATTCTTGGGGTGCCATAGTGGCTTTGAAAAACAGTTTACTTCAAATTCCACTTCTGTTGCCAGCTTGACTAAAAATGGCTGATGTACAAAAATGTAACAGGTGGAAATCATATTAAAGAACATGCAGATTATGGTAGAGAGTAATACAACAGAGTGAGCAGAGGCTCTTGTCAGAGCTATAAAACTAGCTGTATTTAGATGTTTATAGTTGCAGTTTGGTACTTTGACTCTGTCTTCGGGGGGAAGTGAATTCTGATATGAATATCTGCATTATTCTCTCGTAGTCCAGGGTTTCTCTCTTCCATTTTGAGATGTACTTGGTGGGGATGGCCTTGCAGAACTATTCAGGTTGGAGTTTGTGTCACTATTTTATGGCACTAATGGTAGTAAATTGGTTATGTAATTCCCAAGTATCTTGCTGTTAACAGGTAAGAAACAAACTTGTATGCATTGTAGATTTGAAAAAGGTAGAGCAATACAGCTTTCAGAGTTAATTTTCTGCTTTGGTAGAAAAGGATCAAAGAAACGGTATAAAAGACAACTTAGGCTTTTACACGTGGTATGCTAAAGACAATAGTATAACTTACAGTGTAAATATAGTATAAAATGTAATAGGAAAGCAGATGTGATGAAACTGGAGAATTTTTATCTGTCCCACTCAAGGCAGTTCCATTTCATTAAATAGAATGTTGATAACTTGTGATAAATAAGGCTTACCTTTGAGGTGTTTCTTGAAAATGTGACAAGCTTGTCAGCGAAGCTGTAGGGAGAACTGTCAAAACTAGAAATAGGAACTAAACATGGCTGTGAAAACTAGAAATAGAAACTAAACAATGCTGATTACAACATCTCTACAAGGGCCTAGGGAACAATGTGAATTTATTTACAATGAAGGAAAGAAGTTCCTTAGCTTTTGCCCTATGCCTTTGCTTTAGGATCTGATTCTGTACGATTCAGACAAACTTCTAGAAGTGTTAACAAAACCTACCTCCTGCATGAAGTCTGTGCCTGAATCACCGTTTGAGAGTTTTCAGAAACAGTTCTGCAGCTTTTGCTATGAGTTTTAAACTGATCAGCTTCCTTCCTCCTTGAGAAGGAATCAAGGGCTTGGTTGGGTTATTATGAATGTTACTGATAATTGCACTGCACTGCGATTATCCTTTAGGTGCGTTGGCCAATGATACTTGAACTTCAGCACTGTAGTGGTAGTGACCTTGTCGTGGTTTAAACCCAGTCAGGTAACTTGTTCACTCACTCCCAGTGAGTGGTGCCGAGCTGAGAACAATCGAGGTCCGTGTCGTTCCCCCCCGCACCGGGGCTCTCCCCTTCCCCGCTCCCGGAGGAATGGGGACGAGGATCGAAAGAGTGCAACTCCTACGGGTTGAGACAAGAACAGTCCAGCAACCAATGTACAACACAAATCACCACCGCTACTATCAACTACAACAATGATAATGGAAAATAACAAGGGAAGAGAATACGATACCACCGGCCAAGAAAACGAGTCCCACCCGGAAGCCTGTGTCCTTCTGGCTAACTCCCAGTTACCCCCCACCCCGGGCATGACATGCTGTGGTATGGAATACCTCCTTGGCTAGCCCGGGTCAGGCGCCCCATCTCTGCTTCCTCACAGCTTCCCCTCCTCCCTGGCAGAGCATGAGCCTCACAAAGTCCTTGGTCAGGGTAAACATCACTTAGCAACAACCGAAAACATCGGCTTCACCAACACTGTTCCCAGGCTGGAAGTCAAAACACAGCACTGCACCAGCTACCACAAAGGAGAAACATGACTGCTACTGCTGAACCCAGGACAGACCTTCAGGATGATTTTCCTAGACCTTATAGTGAAGTAAGTGCTTTACATGTAGGAGGCCAAAGATGCTGAATGTTACCAAAGACTAACCTGTGTGCTGCAGAACTTCCCTGTTCTTAGGTAATGTGGTTGCCTGTTTTTATGAATGCTGTACCCTGAAGAGCTGTGGAAACAAAACAAGTTACAGCAGAGTATCTAAGCTCAACAGCTGTAAGCGCTCATGTGTTTGAGAAGACCAAAGCCTTGCCTAGCCAGGAATTATGAGGTACTAAACTGGTAAACAGTCATACTTGTGTGACTTGCTTGTAGAGTGAAATTCTCATTTTATTGCAGTATGAGCCACAAAACTGAGCTTCCTGGTGTATCTGTGGTGAACTGCCTCTAGTCTTCACTTAGATCACTAGTAAAGAGCAGAATGCATATAGCCAGTTCAGTCAGTGTTGTGTCAGACAATATCGAGGGTTATCAAGAATAGCGAAGCTGGAGAGATGTTTTTGCCAATAAAGATGGAACTCACACTACGTAGTTTCTGCCCAGTTACTCTGGAGGGTAGTAAATTCCAGCTACTTGGAATTTATTTGTAATGCTTGTAGATGCAATAGCACAGCCATTCTTCCCAATGCTCATTTTCCATGTTGTATGTGTGAGCAGACATCCAAATGCTTGCTCTGCATGAGCACAGGTACAGGAAACAGGCAGACAGATTTTAATTGAACTTTATTAAATGTTTAAATAGATGAGTACTGTAAGGTATTCTTGTTAAATTTTTGATGTCTAATGATCTCATGTTTTTTTCAGAGTAGGAGTAACTAGTTTATAATAAGGCCAGGAAAAACAATCAGCTTTTAAATTGAGGTTATCTGCTCTTTTGTTCACTGCACTACCTACAATTTGATGAAGATGAATCAATTCCCCCCATGTTCTGTGCTGCAAATATAGAGGCTATGAAAGCCTCTTAATCTAAGTCTAAAATACTCTTGCTATTACTGAAATTGAATCTGCTGTGGCCTGTCACCAAGTAGATGCACTAGGTTTATTCTTTCTCACTTTATGACATCTGTAGCTTTCCCATTAGCAAAACTGGCCAAATGGTTTGTGGTGTTAATTTGCTGAGTAAGGACTCTGTTTAAGTGTGTGAAGATGGAGTGAACTCCATTTCATGCAGACTCTCCCACCAGTCTGTACAGGAACTGGGACAGGTGGGACGTGTAGGGATAGCAGTTTGCGAAAGAGATTAAAGTTCCATTGGTGGGCATCTTTCCTTCACTGTACTAATCCACAGCAAAACTCAGTGTTCTAAGACTTGAAATATTTTGGTATAAGCTTACCCTGGAAAAGGTGGAACCTTCCTTAGTTTTAAGCTTTGAGATGGCTGTCTCTTGTCTTCACAGTGTAGCTTAATCCCTCAATTCTCAAGAGGCAGAAATACAAAATCCAGCTTGCTTTTTCTCCAGTCAATGTAGATAAATAAGAACTTGGGTGCTGCTTGTTTCTTGGGCAGACTGAAGGTATTTCAGTCTTTTTTTTTTATATATAGATAGATCAGCAGTTTCATCTGTTCTCCATGACAGGTTGTAATGCGGCTCATCCTTGTTATTCTATGAAAATGCAATTCATTGCTGGATCTGTAGTTTGCTGCTGTTATGGTTTCCTTTGAACTAAGAGAGAGTGGATAAAACCTCAGTGTGGGGACTCTTATTTTCGAAACAGCATTCAGAAGGGATATGGCGCTGCCTGCATCTGTGGTCACACTGTGAAACCAAGAGCTTGTTAGGGCCCTGAAGCAGAGTGTGATTGCTTGGTCTATGGCCTCAGGCCTCTTTCAAACTGGAGAGGAGCCCTGAAGCAGCACAGCAATCTGGCAAGAGAAATTTTTCCAACAGCAGTGGAAAAGCTTAAAGAATGAATTTTGAAACCATTTTAGCTAGCTGGTTAAAATTGGCACTAAAAGGTGGGCACAGTGGTTGTGGTGGTTGGAATGTATCAAAGCTGTCGGAGACCATGGGAAGGAGAAACTACAGCTGGCAATTATGAGTGACCATGGGAAGGAGGAACTACAGCAGGCAATTAAGAGTGACCTGTCCCTGACTGGTACTTGGAAGATGTTGGAACTGGCAAGGAACAAGGACATCAGAACTGGAAAGAGGATGTCGATAGGAAAATCAGATAGACCTTTCACCTGATGTAACCGCAAGGCAAACACAGATGTGCTTGGCTAATTGCTTGGAAGCATATAAATACCGTGTAATCTTTTCAATAAATGATCCAGCTTGCACTCTACCTCTGGGTCCGTGCCTCCATCCTCACAAATGGTGCCCGAACAGGGACAAGACAGAGAGCCATGACTCGGCGACCGGTGAGGATGCCCAGCCGAACTCTGAAAGGCTGCAGCAATTAACCGATACCTCTGACTGAGGTAAGTGGCTGGGAACGGGAACATGGGAAACTCAGTATCCCCTGAGCACAAGTCGGTGTACAGAGTACTAATAAAATTCCTAGCAAAAAAGGGGGTTACTGTAAATGGAGATAAACTGAAAGACTTATTAATATGGGCCTCGGCCATCAACTAATATTTATCAGAAGGGAGTATGGGACAAGATTGGGGTCTACCTTTGGGACGCAGCCACAAGAGATGATGAGGCAGCACCCAAATTGCTGGCCATATGGCACTCAGTCTATGAGAACACTCTGGATCCTCTCGACCTGGGGCCAGTAGACCTAGAAACTGAGCCAGATCTATTCTCGCCTGATCCTGGCATTGGCTGTCATGAGACACAAGCGTTGCCAGTGCTCACACACCCTCCCGCGCCTATCGATCTGTGGGAAGATACCCGCCGACAGGCTGCAACAGCAAATGAGCCAGGCAAAGATGACCCTTTTGATCCCAGAGTAATCGACCCTGACAGAGAACCCCACCTCTACCCCCCTGACCCGCACGATATGTGGAAAAACATTAAAAAAGAAGCGGAAAATCAAGGTGCTGTGAACCTGCCCCACAACCTGAATGCTCCGCATCCCGTCCGTCACGAGGCTGGACGGCGGGGAGTAAAACGGCGCTCCTGCGGGAGCCGAGCGGAGGCTGCGGCGGGGGTTCACCTCCGGCAGAGGGGCTGCGCCTTGTGGCGGCGGGATAAGGAGCTGCGGAGCACGGCCGCGCCGCCTCCACCTCCCCGTTGCCGCGACCTCACTCACTCGCCCGGCGGCGGCAGCAGCAGGCTCCGGCGCGATCCCGCCATTGTCTGCCCGCGGGCAGAGAGCTGTGATACTCGCCCCCCCCCCCCCCCCGTCTTTGTGTGCTCCGGCAGGCGCGGGTACGCGCTGCGCCCGCCAAGATGCGAGCTGCGGGGCGGTGCGGTGTCCGCTCCCGGTGAGAAGCGGGAAGAAAGCCAGCCTCTGCCCCAGAGGTTTTTCACCCACAGCAGTGGTCTGTTAACATCAGATAACGCTTCAGTCAAACATGCTACCCTTCAAAATAGAGCTGCCATAGATTTTTTGCTATTAGCTCAAGGACGCGGTTGTAAAGACTTTGATAGAATGTGTTACATGAACCTATCTGATCATTCTGAGTCTGTCCATGATGCAATTCAAAACCTAAAGGAGTTCATATATTGTGAGTGGAGACTAGCTGGAATTGGCTAGAAAGTTTACTGTCAGAATAGGGCATCAGTGCATGCTTGAAAAACATTATTAAAATCACATTAATCTGTGTAAAAATCCCTGTGTATTTCAATCAAACTTCCTTGTTTAATTGCTTCTGTAAATCGCTTCATCACTAAATCTATTAACAATGTTTTGTTAATTTATAAAGAAGGGGTAGATGAGGGGAATGCTGCACAAGAAGCTGCACCAGTAGACCTGGACGAGAGCCCAGACATCTGGGCTCTTACCAGCCACAAACCTTGGGAGAAGTGAATGGGACAAGTTAGAAAGAACTCAAGAAAGAACATCGGGTGGAACCGAAGAAAGAGCATCAAGATAATTTCTGAGGACTGTAAATTTGGAAACAGGAGGATGCTTAAGACAAGATAAAGAAAGTGTAGTCAAGGGGAAGTGGAAGTGAGATTGTAATAAGTAGTGATAGCAGAGAACTATGTTTAGAAATAATTATTCAAGCTAAGGTGTGTGGACAGTAATGTGATTGGCTGAAAGAGTGCATGATCAATAAGATTGTTTTGTGATGGAAAAGTACCAAAAGAAGTAACCGCTACTAACCGCTAAGCAGAATACTATAAAAGCCTGCAAGCTCACTCAATAACGGGTTTCATTTGTAGCCAGAAACAGAGTCCATGCCTCAGTTGCCACAAGATCGGGCCTGGCAAAGGGTGCTATCCCATATAAAAGGTGGCCCGTGTGCCGTAGGGACCCAAGGCATGTTCATCCCCAATAATACCATGATAGTGAATAAACGAGGATTGCGTTCTTGAAAGTCAACGCAGGCCTTTCAACTGAGCTGCGATGACAAAGTAAATTTTTGGAACCCAGGTGAAATAATAGCTGCTTCATTTTTAGCTCCTGGAGTAGCTTGCGCTCAAGCTTTAGCAACATTGAACAAGTTAGGATGTTGGCTTGCCAAACAAACTAATGCTACAGCATCTGCTCTCTGTCAGCACTGCTCACTAATGTTGACTCTATTAGACATGCGACTTTCCAAAATAGAGCAGCAATCGATTTTCTCCTCTTAGCGCATGGACATGGGTGCGAAATTTTGGAAGGAATGTGTTGCATGAATTTGTCAGACCATTCAGAATCCATACATGAAAGTATCCGTAAATTAAAAGACAGTGTAATGAAGTTAAGGGAGGATGATAAAGATTGGTTATCATCACTCTTCTCTGACTGGGGCATAACTGGGTGGCTATTGACCTTGGTTAAGGGAGAAATGATCTTTTTTGCTTGCTCTCTTTGCCATTTTATGTGTTGTACCTTGCTTACTACAATGTATGCAGCAAATGTTATCCCAAGCTTTTGAAAGACATGTATACTGCATTGCAAAAACAAGAAGGGGGAATTGTGGGGGTTGGAATGTATCAAAGCTGTCAGAGGCCATGGGAAGGAGAAACTACAGCTGGCAATTAAGAGTGACCATGGGAAGGAGGAGCTACAGCAGGCAATTAAGAGTGACCTGTCCCTGACTGGTACTTGGAAGATGTTGGAACTGGCAAGGAACAAGGACATCAGAACTGGAAAGAGGATGTCGATAGGAAAATCAGATAGACCTTTCACCTGATGTAACCGCAAGGCAAACACAGATGTGCTTGGCTAATTGCTTGGAAGCATATAAATATCATGTTATCTTTGCAATAAATGATCCAGCTTGCACTCTACCTCTGGGTCCTTGCCTCCATCCTTACAGGTGTTGGAGGCAAAAAGATATTTTGCTGTATATTTCTAACCACAATGAAAGTACCTATATGTGAGAGACTTGCAGGAAGGATTTTGTGTTTGTAAGCCTTGTGGTAGAGCTACTAGCTACAGAAAGATCTCAGGAGAGGGCTGATGGTATTTCCTGTTCCTTTTTGGTACTTATCAGAGGTTTTAGGTCCATTATTCTCCAACTCATGCTTCACTCCTTCCAAAGAGACTGTAATCAGTAGTAGCCCTTTGAGCTAATTGCTTGCTTGTTTGTTTTGAAACAACAAAATGAAAGAGAGAAATAGAAAGAGGCAGGCTGCTGCCTTAACAAAATCCCAGAAGTAACAGAGTAATTTTCTGTGTGTTAAAAAGGCCTGCAGCCCAAGTCTCTTGTCTGAAAGTGACATATTAGTCTCAGAGTTCCTTAGAAAAGAGGAAAAGTACTGTCCAGTAGGGCCATTTATTTTTGTTTCTGTGTATGTAGGGAGAGAGAAACACAGGAGATATTGCCTGGATCAAAATGAGTAGTTGAGTATGTATTGCCTCCTCCTCCCTGCCCCTGACTCAGAGAACAAATACCCATGGTGATATTTTTAATTATGCTTTTCTGAATTTTGTTGCCCTTTCAGTTAAAATATTAACTGTTTGTAACCACCAAGGAATTGGATATATATAACTCCATGAAATAACAGATTCATGGTTGAATTTCTCTCTTAGCTATTTCTTTAACACACTCTGGGACTCAGCTGCAGGAGTTCATAGGTAGTTTTTTTGACCAGTTTTCCTCCCTTCTACAAAGAAAAATGGAAGTAAACGAAGTAGATACCATTCATGTTGGGTAACAGAGGATTGACTCAGAAGGCACTAAACTACATTTTTAGTAATCTTGGAACAGTAAAATAAGAAAAAGACTGGCTGAGAAGGCTGCTCCTGCCCTCAGGTGGCTTCTTGTGGTACAAATCCACTTAAGGCAGGAGGTACCCTAAGTAGAGGGTCTGTGAGGATCACTTAATGTCCACTGACTGTTAGCCGCAATCCTGGCAACCAGATTACAAATATGTATACTTTCTGATTTTTGGCTGTGACCACTGTAATTTCTAAGCATTTTTTTTCTACTTAAAAGCACCAAACAAATATTCATATTGGGGTAATCACTCATTTTGCTGCCTCCATATTTGCTTCTGTGATAACTATCATTAAGAATTTTTAGTTATAGTAGGGGCTATAGGCCAAAACAGACTGAGGGATACAACATCCCTCTGCCAGTGGCAAAAATCAAAAATGCATGAGAGAAACAGAAGGGATGGGGGGAAAGAAAATTATATAAATAGGTGAATTAACCTGTCTCAGACAATATAGTGGTAAAGCTGGGCTAATCCTGAAGATACAGTCTGAAGATTCAGGGGTAATGCTCACTGAATGAACAGCTGTAGCCATTTGAGACATTGCTACCCTTTAAGAAGAGTGTTTTCATCCCCACAGCAGACATATCTACCTCATAGTTCATTTTGATGTGAGCTGCTTCATCAGAGATGTACAAAAGTTCTGCTGTGAGAAAGGAACTGCACAGCCTCTGCCCTGGGGGCACTGCAGCCCACAGGGTGGGTAGCTGGAGTGGACCAGCTTGACCTCCCACAGCAGAGTTCACCACAGCTTGCCTTGCCTTTGATCACATTTTTCTCTTTCCTGAGTATACACTTATTTTTGTGATGAAAAAATGCTGATGGTACATGCTGTGGGTGTTTTGTGTTGTTTTTTTTTAATGGTAAACTGAAGTGGGACATAATGATAAATGTTAAAATGAAAGTTACATACATGTATCTTACCTGTAGCATGCAGAGGTTGGTCTGTTACTCTGAACTTAGGTTTTAATTTTAAATGGTCATTTGGATTAGGCTTCATCAACTGCAGTTGTTCTTAAAGAAGTGGCAATTTGGAAGGGTTGCATTTTGTGTGCTGCTTGCTTGTCTTCTAATATTGATGATTTAAGAAAGGAGGGTAGAAGACCACAGCAGCATAGAAGTGTCAGTGTGTGCCAGCTGCAAACGCATCTTTGAGGCTCATCCTTCCTAGTCCTGATATGCACATCTGTCTTAAATATATCTGTGATCTGGATATCTGTGAAATACCACAAGCAAATGAAAAGCTTCCTGCAAGTATCATTTCCTCAGTAGCGTAACTTTCATCTGCTTTGACTTACCGATGACTTGTAACTATCAGAAAAATCCTCCACTCAGTGTCGACATGAGGGCAGCATGCAGGGGTCATATTCATCTATTTGAAAACCTGTTCTGAAGTCTCTGAACTTGTTTCACAAATCAGTGGAGCAAAATGGCTTTTGTGAATTATTGCTGCAAATAAGACAACAATCAAACTTGCTAATCTGGAGGATTATACCTCAGAACAGATTTTGCTCTGAACTTGCACTCTATTTTGTAAAATCTGGTCTGAACATGGTTAAAACCCCTCAGTAAGGGCTGTTATCCTTCTAGGTATTTGTGAAAAGCTGTCAAAGCCAACAGTGTGTATGTATCTAAAGGCTGATTTAATTTTTAGGGAAGTTCCATCCAGTTTTGGATTTCAGGATGTTCTCAAAGGATTGTCTTCTGTTTTGTGAAAATACTGCAAAAAAGAAAGGAAAGATAGCATTTCCTAGTATTTCCTTCCAGGCTTCTCCTTGAATGATCGTGCTTGCTAGCAAGCTCTGCAATATGCCTGAATGCAAGCCTGTAATCTTTAAACATATTCAACACACAAAGCGAAGTGCTTTTCAGTGCAATCCTATGCAAGTAAGTACCTGCACTTGTCTGCATTTTGTATATCCTGTTTTATTGGTGTAGCTATGGCAAGTATGTTTTTAAAATCAAATTCAAACAAAAAGTGGGCAAAGCACTGTTCATATACAGAAACTTGCTGTCAGTGTTTTCTCACTGAAAGTGCTGTACCCAGCAGTGAGGCACAGTTAGATGTGGGCCATATCAGGGTGCTCAGTAAGGTGTTTGGAGTGTGATCAGCACAGACTTGTTTTGCAGGGCAGCAAATTTCCCAGGGTCCTACTGCATAGTCAGGAGGCTCATGGTGTTTAAAGGTGAAGATCAAAGCCCAGCTACTTCAGTTAAGGCTGTGTTTGCCTGTAATTCTGTATTGGACTTTCCCTGGAGGATTTACAGCAGGCTGCTCCTAATGCTCAGAATCCTCTATACATGCATGAGCATACTGAAGACATCATCAAATTCTTCTATGCTCATTGTGTAATTTAAGGTGACTGGTGGGAGCAATAGCTTACAACATGGACTCTCTTTCACTGCTGAAGATCAAGAACACCATATGCCTTTCCTGAAGCTCATTGTGCACAGGAAGGTGAGGCAAGCTCCTGCTTGTGAAAAATCAGAGTGAAAACCGGGTCTTAACACATTGCCTTTGTGACGTACCTTTTCGGCTCTGTAGCAGCAACATTTTCTCTGATTACTAAACACCATACATTTGAAGAGCAGAAAGGGTTTGTTTCCAGCTGCTGTCTCTTGGGCTTCCTATTCTGTCTTCTCCTTCTCTGTGAGACTAGAGGAGAGGCAGCCTTCCGGAAATCAAAACAAACCAGATATTAAACTGCTGACGGAGTCACAGTTGTTGCCTCTTTGATATCAGTGGTTTGAGTAGAAAAGAGACTTTGAACGAGTGGTAGCCACTATGGATGTTCTGTTGGTTAAGATGTTACAAACACCTGGAGGGGTGTGGAACCACCTGTGATGTATATTGAAAATGTTATGTGCAAATCGGATGCTGGGTGTTCCAAGAGGAACGAATGGTAAGCATCAACAGAAAGGGCTTCTGTAGGAGAGATTACTTCTGAGTGTTTTTTTAGTGTGGTTGTTTCCTGATCTAAATATGGAACAAATAGACTATACTAACCATTTTCTGAAATGATTCAGAATTCTTTCCCACTTTTCTCCAAAACTGTAGAAAATTACACTGTCTTAAATCTGCAAGTTAATCCTGCCAGAGTTTCTGTTAAAGAAAAGCCTATTTGTTTACAAGACCTGTTTTTTTTTTTTTTTTTGTAAGGATGGAAGTTTATACTTTGGAGAGTGGAGGGGGTTGGGTTCTGCTGCTCTTTTCCTTCATGTTTTTTTTTTGTTTTTTTTTTTTTCGTCTTGAATCGACAGCAAGGTTCTGTCCTTGTCCTTTGTGTTCGTGAGTCTCAGGAGAAGAGCACATACCATTTCTGTGCTATTCCTTCCTTCTGGTGATCTGTTGGTACTTTTAGCCTAAATCATGTAACCTTGAGGAATAAATAATGTCAGTATGGGAACCCATTTCTGGAAGAAAGTCAGTTGTTTTGCTGGATGAGAAAAGGGAAGTTTTTGTTGTCTGGAGAGTATTCTTGAGTAGCTTTTTATCTTTGATGTTTTTAAGCTATTGCATAAATGTCTGGGGCAGTGTTTTTCACACTAACAGAACAATTAACCTTAATTGCCTTGATTGTTTTGCCATACTTTAGTGGGTGATTAGAAATGGTTTTATATCTCGAAAGGGAATAAGGTACTTATTCAAATGTCTGTGGGTTGGTGACATGGTTTAGTGTGAGGTGTCCCTGCCCATGGCAGAGGGGTAGGACCTAGATGATCTTGGGGTCCTTTCCAACCCTAACTATTCTATAATTCTGTGATTTGATGCATGGAAGATGGCATTGCATCACTGACACTGCTCTAGTGATACAACCTCCTCTCTGCATCATTCTTCAGCCTATTTGTGTGTAGAGATTCCCTCATGAAACAGTAGATGATTTATTGTAACTGCATCTTTATAGACCTGCTTTCCCTAGGTTAGAGACAGCCAAAGCATGACTGAAAGGGTTCTAACAGTGGTTCTGATTGTTTGCCATCTGTCGAGTGTGGCAGTGTACACATGACCTGGCAATGAAACAGGGTCCAAAGTTGCCATTCCCTCATGTGGACCAAGCACTTGGTAAATTTCCTTCTGGAACCACTTGGCAATTTTACATTATTTCAATGGTCTTTGGATGCCTTTGAGTATAACTTTACCTTTGGAAGAAGTCAGCTGATGAGCAATTCTGCTGCTGCTGTTGAGAATACCAGTTTTGTGTTTGAAAACAAATATATACATAATGTACACACATGTATGGTACATACATATAATATATAAGTCCAATGGAGAATTACAGCTAAATGCAGCTCTATCTTAAGATGGACTTCATTCTTTGTCTTTAAATGGCATGGATCTCCTTTGCATGTATTGCAGCCTCTGGAAGCTGGCTTTCCTCCAGGTCTTTGCTGATTGCACCCACTGAGTGTATTGAGATTAGACACATATGTATAGATAAACAAGGAAGACTGGAAAGTCTGGAAACCCATGTGGAAATTGTGTGTGAACTGCTGGCAAGCAGCCAGGGCAAATATGTGAGAAAATTAATATCCTTTTTTCCAGATAGCTGGGCAGTGTTTGGCACTCGAGTCTCTCCTGGGCAGTTAGGGAGGCACTTGCGTGCAGTACAGCTGTAATTGTGTGTGTTTCCCCATTATTCTTAGCTCTAAATTTGTCTTCCACCAACAGCCCACATGCTGAGAGTCAAATGGGGCTTTTTACACCTGTATCCACAGTGATATGTCTTCTAATGAAATTCATTGTGTACTTAATACTTTTGGTTTAGGGCATTAAGTCAGCAGTAACGGAGAGCCCAGTTCTCCTGCCTCCCAGCTGAGTACTTAGTAAGCCCAAACTGATGCTTTGTCAGCTCAGAGCAGCCAAAACTCCTCTGTATTTTATTCTGTCTGGCTATGATTTCTACCTGAATCATATTAGTGTCTAAGCTGTACCCAATGATTCTGATGTACATGTAAGGGATGTCAAGATAGAAGGTACTTTAAATGATAATCACTCATAGAATCCTAGAATGGTTTGGGTTGGAAGGGACGTTAAAGCTCACCCAGTTCCAACCCCCTGCCATGGGCAGGGACGCCTTCCACTAGAGCAGGTTGCTCCAAGCCCTGGCCAGCCTGCACTTGAACACTGCCAGGGATGGGGCAGCCACAGCTTCTTTGGGCAACGTGTGCAAGTGCCTTATATCCACTTATATTTCTATACAGTTTATTTCCTGAAGGTCCTGCACTTACTGACTGCTGATTAATTGCTGTACAATTTTGGTTGAATGTTTAAATCCCTCTCAAGTGCCTTCAGTCCTGTAAGCCCTGGAAGCTGTAGAACTTGTCTTTCTGCCTTTGGAGACCCCTCCATATACATAGCTGGTGTCAGGATTAAATTACGGAGAAGGCAGTTAGGACTTACACCCAACAAATTCTCTGCTGAGATAAAGCAGTTGACAGAGAGGTCTTGTTTCTGCTTACATAGGTTTTTCTTAGTAAGCTCCAGCAGATCTATGAACAATTTCGTTACTATGGAGTTTCTCAAGGGTCCATTTGAAAAATTAAGGAAACTTGATTTTTCGGGATGATTTTCATGACTGCCTTGTCTGCATGTGGCAGAGTGAGCTAGGATTTCCGTTTTTCCTGCATGGTTCTTTCTTTACCTTCTCTTTCTCTGCCTGAGAACTTTATGCAACTGAAGGAGGAGACACTCAGCAGGAATCAGTCAACTACTGAAAACTGAAGAATTGTTGTTTTAAAACTGCAGAAATGTTTTAAAGCTGGTTTTACTGCTGAGACTGGAGGGAGGAAAGGTTTTTAAAGTGTCATTAGGACGTAAGAGCTATTGCAGAGTCCAACTGTCCCTGGGTTTTGAATTACCAGGCAGATTTTTGAAATAGCATAGTCCATTTTATTCTCTAACAAGGAGGAGGAACCCAGGGCAACAGTGTCAGCTGAATTGTGAGTAAAATTACATGCTGTGGCTGGAAAAGATTATTTTCAGTGATACCTAGAATAGTCTGGGATTGCTAGGTAGGTTGTTGTTCTCCCTGTTCAGAGCTCCTTTCACCGAGAGCAAAGGAAATGTAGTTTTTGGGTACTATTGACAGTGAAAAATGGTGTAAGATACTACTTAGCAACATTCAATTATTTAGCCAGGAGTATACACAGCTATTGAAATGAACTGCTAACCAAAATATAAGACAGGTAAATTTAAATGTACAAGAATAATACTCCTCATTCTTCCCTGCTGTCCTTTTGAAAAGCAGATGTTTGGGCATTTGAGATAGATTGATGCAGTGCATCATGGTGTTGTTTCTGAGGCATATATGGCTTTTGTAGTTAAATGCAGCATCAAAATATGGACTATAAGTCAGCTGAAGTTTTCAGATGGGAAAACCCAAATAAACTCCCTGTCAGTAGTGGTTTTACTCCTGGTGTCAGTCTGTATAGCCAAATGGCCTATTTGGGATTCACATTGAGGATCCTGTTGAGAGTCAAGTTACACAAAGGTTTTAAGGGTTAATATTTTCTTGTTTTTAGGACCCAGCATTTTTTGTGAGATAATCATACTAAAAATGTATCTAAATTGTCCCAGACCTGCCAGTGAACTTGTAAAATCCATTTCCTAAGCCCTAATTTGGACACATTCAGACTTTAAAAACCTGTGTAAAAATGATTTATACCTGCTGTCTATACGATACACTGCCGGTTGGTAGCTGGCTATTACTGCATACAGTGCTTCTGCCAAGATCAGGGTGTTAAATAAGCAGCTGTGGTTTAAGTGTCCAGCAGATGGTGCAATGGGCTTTTTTGTTGGGTTGTTTTTTTTTAAGCTACAGAATCTTGAGGTTTCCGTTGGGTTGAAATTAAATTATTTGTATGCTCTGATCTGAAGGTAACATTTTAAAAGAAATGAATTTTAGAAATATACAGGTTCTATATTATTTTTCTGAAGAAATCAGTTGAATTTGATACACATTTGTATAATACCTCCCCTGTCCTTATAAATACTTTTGAAAGCTGAACCAAATTTTTAGGGAAGCCATGACTTTACTTAATCCCTGTAAATGGAGAAGTGCAGACTTTATTGCAGCATCTGACAAAGTGGGATATAGCACCCGTACCTCCTGTAAGGAGCAAGAGTTGCTTGAAGCTGTGTCTGCAGAAGGTAGGTCAGTTCCCAGTATAGTATGTTTCCATTTCGTAGTTTAAACCTAGTTACTTTCTACCTCTAGACAGCAGTTTCTTCATGTTAATAATTGGTGTCAGACAAGACATCGCTATATTTAATAATTGGTGTCAGACAAGACATCGCTATATTTCCACTTAATAATGATTAATTACAATTAAATAGAAGACTGCTTTTTGCACAGATAGATAAAAAGTCTGCCTATTTGTTCTTGATGTTGCCCTTCACATACAAAATCAAAGGGTTTAATTTGATGCTGAAAATTGAAGGCCAAAATGCCATTGGCCAACTTTCTGCAGAATAGCCCAAGCTATCGCTACTGGTTTTGAGCAGTTGATGACATACACATTGTAATTCTTACACAAAAAATCTCTAAGCAGGCACCCCCCCCCCCCCCCACAAATCTATGTATATGTATTTTGAGGTTACAGTTATCAGAAATCACAGTAACAGTAACAGAAAATCTTAGTAACAGAGCAGTGCAAAGATGGTATGAACTTATTTTCCCCCCTCTGATTCTCTTAAAATGTGCTCACCAATTTGTCAAAACTTCTGAGAAGCTGCGATGTGGAAAAATGCACACTGAGGAATCGAGAGTTGTTGAAGTTCTACATAGGCTTAAATCCCTTGCAGCAGATGCTGCTTCAATATTCTCTTTTACTCCATTTCTGAGTAAGCTACACAAACTTAGCTTTAGAGCCAGACATGATGAGTACGGAGTGTACTCTTTAGAGGCAGAGTCAAACTGTATCTAGAAGAGCATACACAAATTCCTCCCAGGGTTATATGGGCTTGCTTCAGCAATTTGCTCACGGTGTTTATTTGTCAACCTCCTGTTAATAATGGAGAAGTCCTCATAGAGCTGAAGACCTGCACAACAGAGATGCGCTGAAAGTGCAATAAGCTTTATTGTAATCATGAAACCGCAGTCTATAAATATTTTACATCCTTAAAATTGCGTTTCTAACTCTCCCTTTTGTGGGCTCCTGAATGCAGTGTTAATGTGAATGAAATGCTATCAGATTCAATTTAATCCCAAGCTACCTACATTCTTGTGCCTGATGGATTTTGATGGTAAAACAACCATAGGCCACTTAGTATTTATTTTAACAGATGTGGGTACCAGGATCCAAGTTCACATCCAGAGTTCAAACACTAACTTTTTAGGCTGCTGTGGGGCTTCCATTCTAAGCTATTAAGATGTAGACCTGATCCAAACTGCAAACTGTAGTACATTAGCACAAGCTTTGTCTAAACTAACAATCCTTGGTGAGAAGCAAGAGTGCTACAGCAATACAGTTGAATAGGGTTTTGACTGGAGATGTTGAGAGCCTGCTTGATTTGGAGGATAAGCTCTTTCACAATTGTGGCCAAAAGGCAATAGGATGGAATGCTGGAATTCTTACCAAAACTATAAAAATACTTTAAAAACCCAACTGATGCACTTCTCAATGTGTAATTGTTGCCAAGTCAAATCCTGAAGCCCATTGATTCTGTCTTGCCTACAGTAGAATCAATACCCAGTGCCTCTAGTAAACAGAAATTGAGAAGTCTTAAGTTAGTACTTCTATAATAAAAGACAGGTCACCATTTTCTTTCCTTCTATTTTATCTCCTAGAAGCAACACTAGAATTTGTGTCAAAGGGAATGACGTGTGGCTGATCTGTGTGGTCTTTGTGAACAGAGAGAAGTGCTCCCATCATCCAAGCATCTTGTTTTTAATCTCCTGGGAGACCTGCAAATAGATATTCAGTGTAGATGGAGCTTTAGCAATATTTAAACAGGTGAGCATCTTCCTCTCACACAGTATAAAAGGATGAATTTAATAAAGAATAATAAGGTGATGGTGAGTAAAACCAAGTCAGAGGCATGCAGAACTGTGGTTTTTGTTAGGAGCTCATCTAATATTCAGAAATCATGTCTTTTAATCTCACATATTAAAGCCTCAGGCATTACTAAATTAAACAGATTATTTAGCTATTTGATTTTAAGATTTAGGAAGAGCACTGCTGATTTATCTGTGCAGCAAAGGAGAGAGGTGTATACAGCCTATGCCCTAGTTGTATATAAAGCATCTTACATTTGTAATTTTAAGCCTGTCACTGTCACTCAAGCTCAACTTTTTACCACACCTCAGTTATGCTTAGGAAAACATACCCAAGATATCACTATAAACAGGAAGTAATGTAAGAGATAATAGAGTGCCAGAATTTTAAGTATGTTTTACATCTGTAGAAATCTGTAGAGCAAAGCTGGAAGCAGCGAACAAAAGTAATCACTGTTCATTATTCTTTATCCTTTTGCATTTAATAGTCTGATTTTAATTTTGAATGCTTTGCTAAGCAGCAGTGCTGCAGGACTAGGACACCTTCTGTCTCTTTTTCAGGATTTGATTTAGAATTCTAATTTTAAGTAACTTTTTTGATGGCAGCTGAGTTAGCCTAGAAATCATTTAAATAAATCTGACCTAACTTGCAGGGAAAATATTTTAAGATTTTTCCTTCTGAAAGTGTATTTTTTTTATATCTCTGTTTTCTTCCAACTGAAATATCTACTGTATTCGCAAATCCTTCCCCCTGCCCTTTTTCTTCCTTCCCAGGCAACAGAAAATAGACATTTTCCATATATCTTACAGCAATAAGTTATTACTGATCTCTGTAGGTTTTTCAAAGATGACTGTTGCTCTCTTCTCTCTTGAGTCAGGGTCTTTTCCTTTATATCATTTGTATGGCTTTCACCCGGTGTGGTAATGTGGCCTTGATTCAACCAGAACTGGAGCCAGGATCGGATGGGAAAAGTGATCTCCCATTCTGGGTCTTGCTTGAGGTGCTATTACAGAACCTGGTAGAAACAAAGCTGAAGAGATTTATTGAAGAAGCTTTTACAGTTACAGCTATGCAGATTATAGCAATCATCATAATGAATTTGGTATAATATGGAATTCAGAGAAATGGGGCAAGTATCTAATCAAAATAGCATTGAGTGCTAAAAAAAAAATAAAATCAGTGATGTTGGAGGTGTTGGAGATCCAACTTGATTTGATTTTTTTTTTAATTTTTTTTTTTAGGATTTATCACCCAGTTTATTCACTCTAATTCAGACAAGTTCAAGCATAAACCTCAGCTATCACCCTGCAAATATCAACAGGATTAAATAATATAATCTTTGGAGACGTGTTTACATCAAGTAATTTAGTCAATCAGTTAAACTTTTCCTTCCCAAGCATGTCTTTCACCTCCCTTGCCTGCAGTGGAGATCACTTGCATTCAGTTTGGTTTGCATTAATAATTTCCAGTAAAAGTTCAGTGTGTGAAATGAGGTGAGAATGCTTATAGAGCTTTACAGTGGACTGAGGAAATCGGTATCTCTGTTTTGAAAAAGGGCACTTCTGTACCCGCACTGATCCTATATGGATAGCTATATGTAAACATTAACCCCCTGTATTTGTATTTTCACCGAGGAGCTGACCTCACCTGTTGCTGGCATTTGTTGAATTGGAGGATGGTTGGCCACTTCTTCCCCATTTCAGGACTCTGGCTGTTTCAGCTTGAAGAGAGGACTCCCAGAAACATCCTCCCTTACCAGTAGTTTATTAAAACCTTTGCCAAACTCAGAAAGAAAAAGTAGTTGTGGTAGAAACCAGGGGAGAAGTGAAGACTTTATGACCATCTGTAGCACATTCAGTCCCTTCCTTCTTGTCATTTTCTGCTTAAGGGACAAGTGATGCCACCTAGTGAGCCAACTAGCCAAGCTCTTTTACTCCCACTTTATTTTTTTTTGCCCCAGCAGGTCATTTTGGCAACCTCTCTGCCGGCGAGGGAGCCCTAGGGGCTGGGTAAAGGTGGTGTTCTCTGTGCATGGTACCTTTACCGTGGCTGGGCCATGTGGTATGTGCAGGAAGCTCCTGGATTGGTACTTCCACCAGTTTTGTCTTGAGTGCAGATGTGTTTTGGTGTTTGGTTTCAAAGAATTCAAACCAGTTGCATCTTCTCATCCCAGAAGAGATGTGGAGAGGCAGCTCTTGTGGCTCCAGCCTTTCTACTTCCTTCTCCCTTTTTTCATCTCTCAGTAAACATCTTCCACTTTTCCAAAGAAACCAGAATCAGTCTTCTGAGTGTTGCAGGTTTTGTTTTTTCCTTTGTTGCTATTCACATTGCTGCTGCTCAGCTTGGTTTTGTCATTACAGCTGTTAATATTGCATGATAAAATGAATTGTTAATTGCTGAACCTCTGTGGAGCAGACAACAGGCTGCTTACTGCCTATGGTAGATGTGGGAATCTGTCAGGGACTGTTGGGACTCAGTGTCAGATCAATTGTGCACTGGAGGTTTGCATCAGAAGGTAGTTTTGCAAGTGAGGAAGCAGATATGGTATTAAGAATATTTTTCAAACTGAGCAGTTCCTCCCTCTTGCTGAAAGGTGCTCCTTGAAATGTCAGTCCGGCTTAGCTATAAATTACTTGCTGGGTTGTAAGTGGTACTAGCTCATGTTAGTACTGCCAGAAGCTGCTACAAGTCATATTTCTCTTGATGTAGGAAATGGAAATGTTTTTCTGTCATGGGTTTGTCTAAAACAGTGTCCAACATTGTAGGAGCTATTTAGAGACATTTGCAATTTACAAAATGAACCTTATCAGTACGCAAGAATGCTGATCTCTGTTTTTTATCTCTTTCCCCTCCCTATTTCAATAAGGACCAGCTGTCTCTGCTGCCTGCCTTTGTGTGATTTGCTGTTATTTAAGGAGAGTTGATGCAGATTTGTTGTTTTCACTTATTTTTTTTATGAACATGTGAGGATATTTTACCTCCTAGGCAACATACTCCCTTCCCTCCCCCAGCTCATTTTTAGCTCTTCCAGCAGTATTAGGGCATACTATTTAGAAATACAGAAGGCAAAAACTGGAGAACAGCTTGCTGAGTGGGTCCTTTAATTTGAGACTAGACAAATCATTCCATATGAATTTATGATGCAATATGACAGCATAAAGAGCAAATGTAATTTCATGTTGCATTATTATTTATTGGATTTACAACAAAACTGCAATTACAGGGGAGCCTTGCTCATGGAAATGTGATGAGACATGATCAGCATGCACACTAGCAAGAGTTCATACTGTTGCAATGTAGCTGCTGCTAGCATGAAAATGTGTTCATTAGAGATAGTGGTGAGGTTTTATTTGGAAATAATGAATCTGTGACTTAAAAGTGCATGCATTAAGTTCCAAGAAGCACTTGTGGTGGCAGGGGCCCCAGAACAGTGGAGGTGGCACTGACCTTCGGCACAGTGACATTCCTCTAAATTTCTTCATGTCTGAGTGAAGGAAGCTGTCTACAGATTGATGTCCTATCTACCATTTCAGCCTCTGCTTATAAACAGAGTTGGTGAAATTTCAGACCCTTTTTTACCTCTGCCAGAAAAAAAACACCACTCTACAATGTATGTGTGCTGGTATCACAGTTAGCAGAAGGGTAAAATATTAGTAGCAGGCCACCACTACAAAGGTGACATGAATTAGTTTTCTCCCCTGATTCTCTTAAAATATGTCTACCAGTTTTTCAAGAATTGAGATGCTACAGCGTTGGAAATTTTTTCCCCTTGAATATTAATCAATAGGTAATCACATAATCTCAGAGGAAGGATGGAGGGAACTGTGGAGAATGATCCTGGAGAAGATCAGTCCAGCAGCCTCCCTGCACATCTTTTACTCTTTATTGATTTTATTTCAACTGCAATTATTTCAGCTACAGAAATTAAAATTGCACTGATCAAGTACAACAGTGCCATCTTTAAACTGACATTTGGGAAGATAGTCACATGCACAATAGGGGCACAAGTGTAAGGAAAGAAATCCTTGCTAGTCCACTGATTTTAGTTTGGATGGGCTGTAAGAGAAAGTGATGATACATTTTTTGTTTGCTTTGTGTGTCAGTTGGTTGGTTGTTGGTTTGTTTTTTGGTTTCTGTTTGGGTTTTTTTTAGAAATCGCACCTGAAGAATATTTTCACTTAGAAATCAAGAAAGTAAGAAATTCAAAGGAGCTTGCAGAAGGATAACAGAATGCTTTCAACACTAAAGTTATCCAGTTCTCCATTTTCTCTCAACATGTAGTGCTGTTGGTTAGCTGGAGCATGGACAAATGCAATGGATAGCAGATGTGTAGGAGCGTTCCTATGTTCAACTGACAGCTCGCTGGCAGAAGTGCAGTACTACTGGGTAGACCACTGCAAACACTGGTGCATCTGATGAAGATAGGGCCACTGGCATATGCTGAAAGCATGGATTCACGCTTCTAGACTGGAGTGGATTCACATCGAGACAACTCAGAGCATGACTTGTGTCTGCAACCAGACCATGTAATACACTCTGGGCTTTCATTCTCTGTGGTTTTGTTCTTAATAAAAAAATCATCCCTCTGTATGTGTGTTCCTTCCATCAGTATGAAGGACGAGTGAGTAGGCTTTGCTGTAACTGGTCCATAGGTGTAAGTTAGTGATCAAATGGGATTGTAGGGAAACTTATTTTCCTGAGAGCACACTAAAGAGATATTAACACTGTAGTGTGGTAACCAGACACTGCAATATCCCTGGTAAAATGCAATGTTCCAGAGATCTGACAATCCAGCATTTGTTATTTATCTATCCAAAATACTTGGCTTTGAAAAAGCAGCACTGAGTGCTAGAAGAAGGGTGTTCATTGCAAATGTAACGCAACATGCAGTCAACTTCAGCACAGAGCTAACTGTAGGGGGTTTCTTTGGCTCTACTTATAAGGTAGAAAGTATATTAATTGGTCTCTAATTCAAGCTGAAATAAAGAAAGGAGAAAGATGAGATGAGCTGTCAAGGGAAGCAGCTAAATTCTCTGGTGGTTTTTTGAGTAGCGAGTTCAGTGAAAGGAGCACTTACCCTTGAGAACTGCGCAAAATCATTTGTAAAGTCATTAGTCTTATGAATTATTTTGACTGTTATTGTTGTTAATTATTTGAACAGAAATAGTACTCAGAGGAGTTTATGCTAAAAATCCTATTCTACTGACTTCTGCAAGAGCATGCAATAAAAAGCAACCTTTCCCCCAAAGACCTTTTAAACTTAATGGCACTCTTTATTCACACTGGTTTTGATTCTCATTTTCATCACTTAATTTGGTATTTCCATCCTCTCTTTCATTAAGGTCTTACTCAGAGCTCCGTTGGTGTTTGACAAATTCATGCATCCTTTTTTATGTCTCTGTCTGTCCTCTGGTTTTCCTCTTCTCAGCATGCGGTTCCTTTTCTCACATTTAACTTTCCTCCTCTTGTATTTTCTTGTCTTCTTTTCTGCCATTTCTTCTATTGTCTCAGTCTCAACTTTTTGGTTTTTTTGACCATTCTCATGCTTCTCTTATCTTTTCCATGTACTCTTTTTGTCTGACATTTTCCCTCTTGGTTCTCTTTCCAGTTTTGGGGGGGGGTGGGGTGGGAATTGATCTGGGAAGAAGTAACTCTTGTCTTTATTCATCCTAGCTGTGCTTTTTCTGGTGTGTTGTTCTACCCACCACCCTGTCCTCAATTTCTGTATCCAGCCAGACTCCACCAACAAGAAAGGATCTTTAGGGAAAGCATATCTTTAGTAGAGAAGATGATGCTGCAGCATGATGCATGGCAGTGCTGGGTGCCCCAGTTGCTGCAGGATCTTCAGTACAAGACAACCACACTACGTTTACTTGGAATATAGGCTGAATGTCGCAGAGTTTTATAAATTAGAGGCTTCCTTTGTGAGCTCCCTGGCAAAGTTTCAACATTGTCTATTGGATCATGGTAAAGAAACAGAAACTAGGCAAAAACGGCAAAGTTAACTCTTGACAGCTTGTCCTTGTGCTCTGCTGTTAATTATGGTGGCTTGCCATAGTTTATATTGGCAATAATTACAGCTATATTGCCGAAGTTGCCTTTAAACAGGATTGTTGTTGTTGTCATAGCTCTTTTTGTTCAAGAACTGCATTTTATAGTTAGGCGAAATACACGAGATACATTATCTATAACAATCTCTTTTAATGATAACAATGGATATGGGAATTAGTCCAGAGTATAACATTAAAGATATTTGAATAATTATAGTGTAATCAAGTCAAAATTACTGATGCTTTTATTTGAGGCTAGACTATGTGAAAAACAGCACAAGAAAAATACGTGCTTTGAAATCTGAAAGGCACCAATATTTGCTAACACATATACTGCACCAAATAAGTTTGGTTTATGTCTGTCAAAGATGTAAAATAAAAATAAGCCACTAAGCTAGTTTTTAGAGGCTTTGGTATATTGACAGAAACTCCTTTGTGGTTGTTTGCTGGCATGTCTCAGCTGTTTTGGTATGGTGAATTAGCAGCATAAGGGTGAATTTAATGGTGCTCAACAAGGTGGCTTAGAACTGTCTGCATTGTAAAGGCCTGTTTATTGGATTTCCTTGGAAAAATTTCCATTTTTGTAAGTTCTAGTCTCCCATTTCTTATTTGATGCTACATATACTCTTTAAATAAAGGTGAAAACCAAAAAGGAGCCCAAGAGAGGGCAGAGACCCTTCAAGGGATAAAGATTCATTTTCTTACAGTGTGTTAAAAACAAGCACACCAAACCAACCAAACAGGAAAACCTCAATAAAACACCAAAGAAAGAAACAATCAAAAACCACAACAAAGAAACAACACCCCCTCAGCCCCACTCCAAAACAACCAAATACCTACACCCTCCCTCTTTTCAGCCTTTGAAGCAAACCACCTCTCTGTAATTCTTTACCTTCAATAGCAAGTGCTGAATCACCCAGGCAGGAGAAAAAGGAACAGTTCAAAGCTCTGGCAGACTTCCACTTTTAAGTCTCAGGCACTGCTTGTGTCAAAGGAGAGCTGGAAACAGAGCTGTGAACTCCAGTTTATTTATTTAGTTGTGCAAAAAGGATGACAATCAAAGTATTTATATTATTTGATTTCATTGCAGAAGGTGATAGTCTATTTTTTTAAGGGATTTTGTTCCCAAAAGTATTATGAAATATTAACAGCAAATCCTTTAAGAATTTTAAATCCTTAAACCAACTGGAGATAATTCTGGGTTTTATATTAGTGGAGAGAAAGGCATTAGAGTTCAGCTACTTGTTAAGATTTAAAATAACAGGAGCAATAAGAAATCTTTAAGAAAGGTGCTGCTAAGGTCAAAGTGAGCCCTTAGATTTTTCATGCAGTGAGCAAAGTTGTCCCAAACAACGAGAAGGGAAATAAATGAGACCTGGTGAGCTGGAAAACATTTTCAACAGTATTTCGTCTGTTCTCTGTGGATTTCTTTCTGCCTTCCCACAGATTTTTTTTTGGAACATAAAGATGTTAGGTATCACAAGAGAAAAACCTCAGTAAATTCTGTCTAATCAGTAGGAGTATAAAGGGCATTGTTGTGGTTTAAACCCAGTCAGGTAGCTTGTTCACTCATTCCCAGTGAGTGGTGCCGAGCTGACAACAATCGAGGTCCGTGTCCGTCTTCCCCCCCCGCCTCCCCGCACCGGGGCTCTCCCCTTCCCCGCTCCCGGAGGAACGGGGAGGAGGATCGAGAGAGTGCAACTCCTACGGGTTGAGACAAAAACAGTCCAGCAACCAATGTACAACACAAATCACCACCGCTACTATCAGCTAAAACAATGATAAGGGAAAATAACAAGGGAAGAGAATACGATACCACCGGCCAAGAAAACGAGTTCCACCCGGAAGCCCCTGTCCTTCCGGGTAACTCCCAGTTACCCCTCACCCCGGGCATGACGTGCTGTGGTATGGAATACCTCCCCGGCTAGCCCGGGTCAGGCGCCCCGTCTCTGCTTCCTCACAGCCTCCCCTCCTCCCTGGCAGAGCATGAGCCTCACAAAGTCCTTGGCCAAACCAAAATATCCTTGTTATCAGCTCTGTTCCCGAGCTGAAAGTCAAAACACTGCCCTGCACCAGTTAACACAAAGGAAAAACATGACTGCTACTGCGGAACCCAGGACAGGCATGAAACAGGGAAGCTATTTCAGTGATGTTTTTTATAAGCGGCGAGGAGAAGCAGACAGGCCAACCCAATATGGGTGATAAGCAACTTCTACTTTATTTGTGACGCAGTTCACACATATATAGGAGTGGTATTCAGCCACTCCTCCTTGGCACAACAGTATTGGTTAGCCCCACACAGCTTCCTCCACATTCTCCTCCCATGTCCAGTCTCCGGTTACCTGTGGGGGCCACCCCCTGCCTTGCTCGCACAGTCCTCCAGGGCTCTAAGGTCCTGCTCTTAAGAGACATTCTGCAACAATTCCCCCCTTTTTCTTTGTGCGAGCAAGGCATTGTGGGTTATTCCATTCACCTGTTGTATCACACAACTATAAGCAAGTCTAATAGCTACGGTGATTAACCTAGCAATGATACATAAGTGCAATACTTTAAACAGCAGTGTTTGACTCAACCTGTAATGCCCGTGAAGACAACCATCTAATTATTCTTAGGATATTGCTCATTCACTATTGCTGGGTAAGCTGAGCCAGGGTTCTCAGCTGTGCATGCACCGAATTAGCATAATCAGAGAGACTCATACAACACATTCCATCAAACTCTTCACATCCATGTCCCTGTTCCAACAACAAAAGGTTCTGCAGTGTTGCTTGTCTTACAGAGTCAACATTAAAACAAATCAGAAATTGCCTTTGATGTCTGCTTAGCAACTCAGCAACCCAGTCTGCTTAGTTGAGCCAAGGCCCCGGCTGAAGCACTTACAGTGATTTGGCATATTATGATTGGATACATGTTTTGAAGACCCTTAGTGACTAGCATATAATTGGTTAAACACAGGTGTGAGAACTCAACCTTGAAAGCTTGCCAGCAGTCCACAGTTCTCATTAACTCAGTGAATTCCAGCCTCTTATCTTGCTTGCTTAAGCTTCTTCGGGCCTCTCATGGCCTTGCTGTATCTTTCAGGACTATTCAAAGTTTATGTACCAATTATGCGTTCTCCCCTGAGAACACTGTCTCCACATCTTCCCCCTTTATGTTTTATATATGGTTTGGGTGACCCTACTTGAGCAGGGGATTTGGGCTAGATTATATCCCCAACATATGCCAACTAGAGGCTGCTGGGCCTGCCCCTTTTTTCTGCTGTATGGCTCTCTGACAACAGGCTGTATAGCTCTCTGATCCTTCACATCAAGGTCTGGCATGGCATGTGTCCCCACCGCTCCATGCCTGCTGGGTTGCAGCCAACAGTGGAGCTAAAGGTTCTTCTTGGTGGCAAACACAGAAGCCAACCCAGTCTTGCCCTTGATTGTGGTAGCAGGCATTTGGTCAGCCTCAGTCCTTGCACCTTGCTGTCAATGCACAGTTTCACCTGCTTCATCCAGTAACAAGTCACTACTACAGCAAGGCACACACAAATTTACATTAGCAGAGTAACTATTACAGGGTGCAGCAGCATGTTGAAGATGCTGATGGCAGTGAAGGACTAGCCAAAGAAATTTCTTACCAGTGGAATTCTCCCCCCCTCTTAATTTGTTCCATCACCTGCTTTATAACACTACCATTGTATTAAAATTTTTCTAGCTTTTGCCTTAGCATTTTCTAGCAGCTACTGCAAATTTCCATACTCTAACATCTTTTTTACAAGTGACAAATCTATACAATACAAGGTGCAGTTTCTTATTAGCAACTAGCTAGTAAATACAGGTGGTTTTATACACAAAATCACAGCCTCTAATAATAGCTACTTTGCAAGCACACATATTCAGGATGTTACTTTTCATCTGCCCCCAAGTGATGTTTTGCAGTCATTCGTTTTTCTCTTCCTCTATCTCAGTCTGCTTGGGGTATTCACGGTCAGCTCCTGTAGCTGAGGCATCAGGTTTTTCCATTCGTCTGTCCAGGTCATGGCAAGGCTTGACAAACTTTGCAGGCAGTCGCCATGGACCTGTAGGCAGGAGGACACAAATATACCCCCTCCCCCAGGTTATCAGTTCTTCAAATTCTTGAGAAGTAGACAGGTTAAAGAGGTTAAGTGCAGCATCATTATTCTCTCTCCCCCCCATCTTTTTTCTCTTTTTTTTTTTTTTTTTTTTGGCCCTGCAAAAGCCGTCATTACTCCCACTACAGTCCCACGTACAGAACGTGGCACAAGGACCCTGTGGAGACTAACAGCAAACCAGCTCCGAGAAGCTTCATTGCAGTTCGAGGTGGCAGGCTCATCCTTAGCGGGCGTCCCTGCAGAGGCTCTGCCTCCCCCACATCATATGAGGCTTGGGCTTTTATACTGACCAAAATGCACACTCATTCCGACACAGGTGGCCAGCCTGTGCTGGAAGAAGTGGCCGGCAGTATCTACAAAGGTCTCCAAGGGTCGATAGAAACCTGGACATACTTATATTTACCAACTTCTAGTACATGAGTATCACAGAGAAACTGTATGGGCTCCCCCTGTCAATTGCAAGAAAAAATCATGACATATACAGCTTGAGTATAAGAGGATTTTAACGCATACGTGGTCACTGTTTGTCAGGCCTCCTTAACTATTTTGAGATCGAGAGCTTCCCACTCTTTAGCCCCCTGCTGTGTAGAAAACACAGGATATGCAAAGATGCCCATTGCAGAAAAATCCCCAGTAATGTTCGCATCCTTGGTTACCCATTGTTACAACTGAGCGTCTCCAGGGCCAGTGAGTCTGAGCAGACCGACCCGGGAGACGAAGAGTCAGGGTCTGGAAGCAGAGGATATGAATCTAGCTCGGATTCAGGGGATTCAGGGTCTGATCCTGCGCCGAACTCAGGGTCTCCGTTGCTCGCAGCTGTGTCTTTCTTATCAGATGTCTCTCTTTCGGTATGTAGCCATCTGCAGACCTCACTCCTCCGTAACTGAGTTAATTTTTTTTTTTTTTTTTTTTTTTTTCACTCTAGGGCACAGTGGGTTGGAGAGGCTCGCGGTTCCTTTAAATCTCCCGCTAGTGCATGATCTCTATTTTCTACTGCGTGCTTCAAAATGGCGCCGCAATCGATCCGGCGCCGAGGCACCGCCCTCTTTCCTTCGGATTCCTTGACATTTATCATACGTATACCTTCTAATATACTTTCTCTGTCCTTTTCAAAGTCCCTACTTTCGGAACTGGGGTGGTGGGGGAGCAGGGGGTTACACCTCCTCCGCGGCACCTTCTGATGGAGGGGGAGAAAAGGAAGGGGGGTGGGGTGGGGGGTGGGGGTGGGGGGAAACCCTGTGCTCCCGTGAGTTGGGGGAAACGAGCTGTAATCTTCCCCCGGTTTCAACCGACCGGGGACGTCTGTTCCTAGTTTCTTCGTTGCTACCGCGGCAGTTTTCTTTTCTGCCTTGTATCTTTTTATACAGTTCATTACTTCCCTCCGTGGTTTACCGAGTTTCTTTGCCTTTTTATAATCATTAAGCACTGAGTCAAATGGTTCATCACCAAACTTTCGCCACTCACTCTCCTCAAATATTGTATTAGGATCTGCAAAAAAAAAATCCCTTAGCCTTCCCTACAGCCACTAGATCTGCTAGCTGCTTTAGAGTCTCAGGCTCAATTCCCCGCTTTTATAAAAAGCACTGTAATAAGTCCAGGGCTACCTCTCGGTCCATTTTCATGGCCAGCCTTTTCCGGATTGTCTTCTTCTGGGTCGTCCTGTAACCTCGGTCTCCAGATCGGCCTCTGACACAGCAGTGTCTGGCTCACCCCAGCGGCGGATTCCTTTCGGTTAGTCCAAGCACCAGGGTCCATCACGCCACTGCAGCAGCATTGCCCGCGCTCCCCGGCCGCTGCCGCCGGCGCCGCTCACTCGCCGTTCCGGGTCCCCGTTAACCGGGGTCCTGTATCCGGGTCTCCGTTAAACCGGGGCCCTGTATCCGGGTCCCCGTTAAAACGGGGCCCTGTATACGGGTCCCCGCTAGTCGGGGCCCTGTATCCGAGTCCCCGTTAACCGGGGCCCTGTATCCGGGTCCCCGCTAGTCGGGGCCCTGTAATCCGGGTCCCCAGTGACCGGGGCCCTGTATCTGGGTCCCCGCTAATCGGGGCCCTGTATTGCGGGTCCCCGCTAGTCGGGGCCCTGTATCTGGGTCCCCAGCGACCAGGGCCCTGTAGTCTGCGTCCCTGTTCGGGTGCCATTTATAAGCGGCGAGGAGAAGCAGACAGGCCAACCCAATATGGGTGATAAGCAACTTCTACTTTATTTGTGACGCAGTTCACACATATATAGGAGTGGTATTCAGCCACTCCTCCTTGGCACAACAGTATTGGTTAGCCCCACACAGCTTCCTCCACGTTCTCCTCCCATGTCCGGTCTCCGGTTACCTGTGGGGGCCACCCCCTGCCTTGCTCGCACAGTCCTCCAGGGCTCTAAGGTCCTGCTCTTAAGAGTCATTCTGCAACAGTTTTTGAGGAAAAGGAAGCAGAGATTTATTCTGTTAACAAACGTAGATAGGTAATATGATAGATAGCAGAGTGGTGTCCCTCAGGGGCCAGTGTTGGGACTGCTCTTCTGATCTTGTTCAACATCTTTGTCAGCGACATGGACAGTGGGATTGAGTGTGCCCTCAGCAAGTTTGCTGATGACGCCAAACTGTGTGGTTTGGTTGATATGCTGGAGGGAAAGAACGCCATCCAGAGGGACCTGAACGTGCTTGAGAGGTGGGCCAATGCCAACCTCATAAAGTTCAACTGTTAGCGTAAGAACTGACACATAACCACCAGAATGGTTATATGAGGTGCTTTATTGCAGCGCTGGGAAACCAGGGACACGCGCCCAAATCTGGCTTCAACCCCGTTACATTGCGCTCGCAATTTATACACTAAAAATGTCGTCACTAATACATATTCAACACAGATTACATCATTGACTAATACATATGCATCAAGGATTGCCACATCATTCTATTATGACATCAGCCTCTTCTGCGCTTGCGCAGCCCCCCTCTGGTGGTCTTCCTGATGAAGTAAGGAGTCTTCCTCAGATGAAGTAAGAAGTCTTCCTCAGGTCATCCTGTTCACTTTTCTGTTCCTTGAACATGTCCCAGTCATTATGTGGACGCCAGCATTCTCTTATTTTCACTTGACTACTCCTGGTACCTTCGTGAGTTCTGCTTCAGTAGAGTTTCACAATACTCCCCTGGATCCACCCATATACCCTTCCCCATATATGGCTATGTTAATTGCTTATCATTATAGCTACCATTGTACTATTTAGTTATAAAGTAACTAAGATACACAATAGCAGAATTTCAACTTGTTCTTAATACAAAAGAAACCCTCTACTGATTAACAGATTTTCAAATATAATCATCTTTTCTCTTTGTATTATTGTTTCAACACACAATTTCACCTATTACTAACACAACCAAGCCAAGTGAAAGGTCCTACACCTGGGTCAGAACAATTCCAGGCACAGCTACAGGATGGGCAGAGAAGAGATTCAGAGCAGCCCTGCAGAGAAGGACTTGGGGGTGTTGGTTGATGAGAAAATGAACATCAGCTGGCTTCAGTGTGTGCTCACAGACCAGAAACCAGCCATGTCGTGGGCTGCATCAAGAGAAGCGTGACCAGCAGGTCGAAGGAGTTGATCCTGCCCCTCTACTCTGCTCTCATGAGACCTCACTTGGAGTATTGTGTGCAGTTCTGGTGTTCTCAACATAAAAAGGGCATGGAACTGTTGGAACAAGTCCAGAGGAGGCCATGAGGATGATCAGGGGACTGTTGCATCTCCCATTTGAAGACAGGCTGAGAAAGTTGGGGCTGTTCAGCCTGTAGAAGAGGAGCTGTGTGGAGACCTCATAGCAGCCTTCCAGTATCTGAAGGGCGCCTATAAGGATGCTCAAGAGGGACTCTTCATCGGGGATTGTAGCAATAGGACAAGGGTTAATGGGTTAAAACTTAAACAGGGAAAGTTTAGATTAGATATACGGAAGAAGGTCTTTAAGGGTGGTGAGGCACTGGAGCAGGTTGCCCAGAGAGATGATAAATGCTCCATCCCTGGCAGTTTTCAACGCCAGGCTGGATGGAGTCTTGAGTGACATAGTCGAGTGTGTGCTGTCCCTACCTATGGCAGGGGGTTGGAACAAGGTGATCTTAAGCTCCTTTCCAATCCAAACCATTCTATGATTCTATAATACAGGATTTTCCTGTTCATGACTGATTTCCATGGGAGATGGAAATTAGTAAAACAAAAAAAATACATAGAGAGCTCCCTCTTACCCATAAAACATTGCTGGTTGTAACAGTGTAGTTGTATCTGATGTCAGGCTTATGAAACTGGATACATTAGAACTGCAAAAGATAGGAAGAAATATGGAAGCCAATGGTCATGAGGTGTTTTGCTGACTCATAATAAAATCTTGCTACATTCAAATAGAATTTTGAAACAAATGTGAATTTGGACTGGAATACCTAGCAAAAAGAAGATTTCTGGTTTAAATTTTTATTTAGTAAGGAAAGTTAGAGAATAAGGAAGATCCGGGGAGTCGGTTCTTGATGCTTGGCTCTGGTCCTGAAAGCGTAAGACTAATTTCTTTGGGGATGGCCAAGCGGAAATTCTTGGCAGTCTTGGGCCATACTGATGAGAGGTTTTAATTTGCAGTTAGAATTATTCTGAGCTGCAATAGTTCTTCCTATAGTGTTGTCTAATGAAATTTTCAGGAGTCCTGCACATTGACTCCATGCATGGTCTCTTGCTTCATGGAGGGTTCCATCATAGTGATGTTTGTGACATGTAATGTAGGCTCAACTGCGAATCCCAAGAGTACTGAATTGAAAATAAGCAGGGAATATTATGCATTAACAAATTGTGTGACCTATTCTTAAAGCAATCAGAATAGTTGTCAGAAAACTAAGCAGCAAGCTTTTCAAAATGGCTAAGAAACTCAATAAAGCCAAGTGGTTCTTGGGTCTGGCTGAGGCAGCTAATGCTGCAGATGCATTATACACCTGAAGCTGATCCAAATGAGGCCCTTGGCATGTGCAGCTGATGAGCGGGAAGAAGTAAGTGGTACTTCCAAGTTTAAGAACTTGAAGTTCTTCTGATATTGTATGTATTTAATTTGCATGCTACTAATTTTAGGAATTACTTGTTTAAAATGTTGTTCATTGCCAATTAAAATAATTCACTAATGACCTCGGCAGTCAGTCTACATTGGGCTGTATAGTCTTAAATCATGTTACGGTTTGAGAGTATCTGAACTAGTGGATATTTAGATAACGCCTTTGAAGAACAAGAAGAAAATAAGAAAATGGGAGGAAGTATAAAATATTTTCATTTAGCTTTTATTTAACTATTTTGATTGTGTCTTCTAGTATCTACATGTGGTTAGAGACAGCTGATAAGCATTTCAGAATTGTTTTGCAGAGTTCAAACTGTTGGGTTTTTTTAAGGCAACAAAACCAGATTCTGTTGGAAAAGGGAAATACTGGAAAGGGAAAGTATTCTGTTGAAAAGAAAGTTTGTTATTGCTTTACTTACATTACCCAAATAATACTTCAATAAGCACTCTCTTTTTAAGTGTTTTGAGCTTTGTTCTTCCTTAGATCAAACCCCATTATTAATTTGAAACGCATGATTCATTTTTATGGAATGTCAGTTAAGTGCTGGTTTATCCTGAGAGCATTGTCACTGCCACAGATGTAGACTTACGTGGAAAATAACGCTGAAGCACCTCATAGGCAGTGGTCTGCCAGATAGTCCTCAAGACCTCCTCATTCCTCATGCTGTAGCAACCACTGATGAGCATTTATGAAGTGAACTAAATCAGAAATTACCAGTTCTATTAAAAATGCAGTTTTCTTCCTTATAGTGACTTATGCAAATAAGACATAATTATTGCATCCCAGAAAGAAAGCAAAACAGAAAAATAATGAAATGGGCTGAAGAACTTGCTTCTCACAATGTTTGTGTGATTGTCAGAGTCAGAAATATAATTGACAGAGCAATTATACTTCCATTTCCTTGAACTATTCTTCCATGCCATTTCAAATCTAACTTAAGACAAGTTAAAGGTAATAACTCTGTGAGCCTATGTACTGCAATCAGGGGGGTTTCTTTTCCACTGTGTTTGGCAATAACGTGAATGAGAGCTTTGATTCCCTGTTGCCTTATGATGGTGAGCCACTTAATTTTTCAGGTGGTTTCCTGTCAACAAAAGATTTACACCCCCAAACTTCCTACAAATAGCATAGAATAATGTTTATGTAAGAGAACTTGCTTATTTCAGAGGCTAATCATATGTCAAACATGAGATATTTTTTAAGCAATACCTAAATAATGAATTAATCTCTTTAAGCTTAAAGCTAGGTCATTTTTACTGCATTTCTCGTGCACAAAAATGCCTGCTTTGTATTGGCAGCTTGTCGTGGTTTAAACCAAACCAGGCAACTTGTTCACTCACTCCCCCACTTCTTGCCCTCCCCCTACTCCCGGAGGGACGGAGAGGAGAATCGAAAAGAATGCAACTCCCACGGGTTGAGATAAGAACAGTTTAGTAATTAAGGTATAACACAAATCACTACTGCTACCACCGATAATAATAATGATAAAGGAAATAACAAGGGAAGAGAATATAACACCTCACCACCAGCCAACTGATAACTCGCCCCCCCCAGCCAGACCAAGCACCGACCGATATCTCCTCCAACCCTGCAGTCTCCCAGCCCTTCCGGCTAACTCCCAGTTACATCCCAGCCATGACGTGCTGTGGTATGGAATACCTCTTTGGTCAGTTTGGGTCAGGTGTCCTGTCTCTGCTTCCTCCCGGCTTCTCCTCCTCCCTGGCAGAGCATGAGGCTCACAAAGTCCTTAGCCAAACCAAAACATCAGGCTGAAAGTCAAAACACAGCACTGCATGAGCTACCAAGAAGGAGAAAAATGACTGCTACTGCTGAACCCAGGACACAGCTGCAAAATACATCAAATGTCAGGTTTGAATCTTGCAAGCTTGTTTTACATAAAATTTCATGTGCCCACATATGCTCACTGAAGGCGGTGGGGAACACACACGCAAATGAATCTGGGTCAGAACATTAAATCCGTATTCCACTCTCCACTAGAGCTGAATATGTCTCAAACGTTAGAAGGATACAAAATCCAAACAGTACAGATATGTAGTGCTACATATGTCCATCCATAACAGGAACGGTGGAGTTCTTCCCTCTTTGGGAATTCTTTTTTCTCCCTTAGAGACAGTCTTCAGCCTTCATCTCCAAGTACAGCAGACCAGTGTTAGTACAGATAACTTCTAAGCAACCTGCTTCATGAAAAATGTGCTGAGATGCACTGGTACCATTATAAGAAATACAGACCCATGGTGTGCTTAGTGACCTAGAGACACAGAGCAAGCTTTCTTTTATCAGAGCTTGGATGACTTCAGCAGTGTTACAATTGCAACAAAAAGATACTGGCAAGCAGTAAAGTTAATAAATGTTGTTTCTATTTAGACTGAACCAAATCCTGATAAGCTATACGCAACATCAGTGAAATGTAGGTGTTTATTTTGCTCATCAAAAATATTTGTAAGTCCAGAAATAAAATTTGTTTTCTTTTCCCTTTTTATCCCTCATGACAAATGATACTTACAGAAAACACATAATTCTTTTACATAAAATGAAATAAAGTAGTAACTACAAATCACCTTTTTACTCTGTCATTTCTCACATATAACCATTAGAGATGTGATTTTGGTATATATCCTTAAAACTCCTCTCTGGGTTTACTTGAAATATGAATATCTATGCATACTTATGTTGCAGTTATTCTGTCATTTAAAATGTAATGTATTGTATTTTTCCTCACTAAAACTGTCTAAATAATAAGGCAAAGTACTGTAATCATATCCTGAAGCCATGAAGGTTATAGTGATGGTTAACCAATCACAGGAAAAGATGGATCCAGAATTCATTCTTGTCATTAGGTTTCGATTTATGCTGTACATAAAATATTTGATGCGCTTCACTAATGATTGTGTTGCTTCTTGTCCCTTAGGTACTGATGCCTGTTTATAACAGACCCTGAATTTTGAAGGTACATTCTTCAAATTCCACTTTATCACAACAAATCACTTGCCATGTGGGTTTGTTGTACACAGAAAAATAAATGCTGCGATGGAGTAAATCATTTATGTTCAGATTTAGTAGAAGGTGTCTTAAAATGTATGTTATTTGCACTGTGTGAGGAAGGAATGAGCAAACTAGCAATAAGCAAACATACTAGCAGACTAAAATCTTTTTGTGACTGTTTCCTCATTGAGCATTGCCTTGAGGCACCGAACGCCTTTCTTCCTTCTCACCTAGCCAGGCTTTTCCCAAATTCATGATAGCACAACGTTTAGGTGGGTCAAGTAAGACTCCCACTAAAGGGTCCAGAGTTTGATGCTAATGCTTCCCTTTCTTCCAGACCCCTTCTGCTGGGGACGAGTGTGCCAACAGGGGGAACACAGACATCTCCCGGGCAGCTGCTGGCTAAGGAGTTGTCTCCATTTGGTTGTATGAAGCTTTTTCTTCAGCTCCCAAGAGTAACAGTGTGAAGAAAAGCATTTAGAGTATACTTAAGTCTCTAAAAATTCAAGTAGAACTTTAAATGATGGCCACAATGAAGTCTGTGCTTTCTAAAGACACATGGTTTATTTTATACTTTAGGGACCTGTGGTATCAAAAGGCCAGCTAGCTTTCTGTAGAGTGTATTTTGAGTCTTTGTGTGCCTGCTAGGTATTACATTCCCCAGAGTCTTTCTGTAAGGACAACAGGAGAATTGTATTATGACAGTAAGAACTAGGTGGGTCGTTACCTTCGTTGTGCATCATTCTCCACAGGATTATCTAATTGTTTTCTGAAGGATTCTAGTATTTTTTCTCCAACAACCTTGCCTGGGAAGAGAGGCTTTCTCTAGACTGATGAATAATTGCATGAATAAGTTGACTTTTTTTTCACTGTATTTGCATCCTAGTTGAAATTTGTTTTAGGATCATTGCAGACTGTAATCACCTAAGTGCCATGTAGAGAACTTAATTCCTATTACTTGTATCCGTTTTTACGCTTCCTAGGCTTTCTGTAGCGACTTCCACTTGGAGGTTGGTTCTTTTTTAAAATTAGCGTAATTTCACTGACCACAGCGCTCTCATGCCAGACAATGAAGAGTAACTTTTCTGGAGTGTGTGAAACTATGCTGACGTAGCATTTGACCAGATTTACTTGTAATCAGCTCATGAGCAGGGCAGGGCGTTAATTGGAAGAGTATGTCAAACTTGAGAACAGAAGAAAAAGTAGATATATTTGCTCCTCTCAGGCTGAGGAGGTGTCTGTGACTGACATAGTAAGGTGTGATTACTGGACAGTAATGACGTGGTTTCCAGAGCAGTATTTATATGCAACTGCAAAAGAATGGAAACAAAAGGTAAGTCATAAGTGGAGCTGAGCAGAGTTTCTTGCCCTAGCCACTTGGATTCTGCTGTTAGAGCAGCTTAAATGTTGCTCTAAATGGCATACATCCTCCTCACAGATCCTGCAGGGCTCTGAGGACAAAGTTTGGTTACTAGGCTTTCAAAAATCCTAGGGAGGTCCCTGTCATCTCAACCATGTCCTTATGTCAGCCATAAAGGTGATGACTATGGTAAAGGTTATACCAGTTGTGTGTTGCTTGTGATCTTCCAATGCTCATTCCTTCTATAGGAGGATTTCTCTCTTAGGATTGTTTTTCTGAGTTCAAGGAGAATCTGTCCCAGTATCCCTGTATCTAAATCCTTAGTCTGTAACTTTCTGAAAACAAAGGATTCTGAGATGACATCATGCTGGCAAAATAAGCTGTTTTTGATTGGAAGCTGTTTCTAGCTGGAATCTTTTCAGATGAGGAAAGTAATGATAGGCCCTGTCCATAAAAGATTGAATAGGATAGCAGTGGTAGAAGGTTATCTCCAAGGACTAATCTAAGCAAAGTTATCTGCAATCAGATAGTTTCTATCAGTGGGTATCCAGAGTAACTCGGGGGTTCCTTAGCTCACACAAACTCATACAAAGATGTCTGTAGACCAGCCTAATACCCTGTTGATATCAGATCCTGCTTGTATGTGTGGTGAGAGTGAAAAAGCTTACAAAGTAGTTATGAAATACATACTTTTGATATAAAGGACAAGGTTCTGTTGTGCCCTACCCTGGCTGGATGAACTTGCAGTAAAGGCAACTCCTGCTTGTAAACTGCCACGCACTTGCAGAGTAAAATGCATCATGAATGCCTCCCTGACTGGAGAGCCTAGTGGGCAGGTGAGATGGCAGCCAACAGTGAGGTTGGCAGTTGGAAAGGCATGGGCACCAGATCCTTATGACAGTGAATGTGGGGTGAAAAGTGCTCGCAGCTCCTGGTTAATTGTGTAGGAGTGGTTTTGAGCTTGCTCTCCCAAGTCTTTCAGGCAAGCCTGCCTTGACAAGGATAGCTTGGCAAAGCTATATCCTTCTACCCTGTATTGTTCACAGAGACACAATTTTGGCCATGAGCCTTCAAAGCTAGTTGTCCAAGTCCAGGAAATCTCTAGCAGCAAACTAAGAAAACTGTAGAAGGTAAGTTTTGGACAGATAGCTCTCCCCTGTCCCTGTCAAATAATTTTAAGGTCAAACAGTTTGATGTATGGCTTATGAGCAATGACTGGGAATAGGCAAATATAACTCCCTTTTTAGAAGTGTGTTCTACTATTTCTTTGATCATCTGGATATATTTCAGAGAGTTTTAATTCACTTTAATGCTGCTGAGTTGTTTTCAGCCTTTACCTGTCAAGTCATGGATTTCCCTTTTGCTTTGCCTATAGGTTGTAGTGGCACAGAGAAAAGGTCCTAAAAGCCTACCTCTGTTCTCTGTTACCTACACAAAGAAAATGAGCTTCAATCTTGGAAACACTAATGTCTTCACTTAATTATATGCATTCTTTGTTTCACTGACTTCACTGAGAATGCTTGTGTATTTAAAGTTGAGCATGTGCTTAATTACCTTACCAAATCAGGGTCTATACACATAAAATTAAGTGTATGTGTAAGTGCCTGCATATTCAGGGCCCTCACGGAAACCATAGTAAAATCGAGTTGCGTTTTACATTCATTAACTGAGCAAAAACCTCATTGAAGTCAGCAGTCATTCTGCTGAGTAAGGCCAAGAGGCATCTGGCCTATACAGCTTGCATCCCCAGCTGTGACTCTTCATGTACAAGAGTTAAAATACAGCTCTGATGCACCAGGCTGCAAGTGAGGAAAGAGCCTTAATCAGCCTGCCACAAAAATCCTACAGCAATTTGCCATGTCTGCAAGAAAATTTCTAAAGCCTTGGTATAGAATGGAAAAGAAAACATTTATTCAGAAGAATGAAAGAAAGCGATTCAATTTGTGGGTTAAAATGAACTTCTAACATAGAGAGAGAGAGTCTGATGTTATTTCATTGTAAGCAATGAGTGTCCTGCTGAGGAACAACTCAACTGACAAAATACATCTAACTTGCACATAAGCTAAAAAAATCCCGAATCTAAACATATAAAACAATATGGGACAACATAAAATCACACCTAGTAAACATGGTTAAAATATAAGCATTTGATTCACAGATTGAAACCCAGAAGAACACGTTATTTAGTTATAATTCACTGAGAAATCCCACCTTATTATATGGTCACAAAAGACTAGTGAGACTGTTAATAGTATATTTGATTGCAGAGAAATGATAAAAAGGACAGAACAGTGCTGCTTGAATCTTTGTTATAATATGGCACTACCCTGTGAGTATACAAAGTTGTAAAAGAGAAAAAATATGATGGTTATTGTGTATGTGGAATTAGAATGGTAAAATTGTTTGTGATTTGAAATGAAAGAATGATACTGTGCAAGTTGCAGCAGAAAGCAGCAATAGAGACTGGGGAGACAGATGAGGCAAAGGAGCTGCTTGTATCAGGAGTCTGAAGGAAATTAGTTATAGAAATATGGAAAATAGTCTCCAATGTTAGTTTAAATCACATGATAATAGTTTATATAGCATTATAGTTTTCCTATAGGGTTTTTTATATCACTTATGGTGCTAATAACCATTCAAGCATAATGTTTTTTTAAAAAGCTATTTTCAGCAATGCAAAAGGAGCTGTTGAAACACCAGCTCTAAACCAAAAGCAAATATTAAATTCAGAGTAGGCTATAGTAGTTGAAAGACATCAGTTACCTTGTTTATAGTCTCTTATTAACTTACTAAAAGACATTAATTCCCACTTTTTTGAACTGAAAACATCTCCATAAATTGTGGGATAGACAGATCTATTTTTTGAATGTGAACTTTTAGTAATTCTTGTAGTTTTATCTTATGTTTTCTAATCGTAGTATTAAATGAAAGTCACCATCTAGCTAATGTAGAACAGAGCAATAGCTAAAGGGCAAATGAAGTATCTATCAGAGATGTCACACAGACCACTGTCATAATATCTACTTCCAACCTTAAACAAAAGGTTATAGTCTAGCATAGAAAAAGTCCAGCAGTTGTGACTCCCAACTATATTACTTTCTGTCATCCGGTCTGAGAAATAGATTTCTCAGTTTGACTTCAGGCTGGGAGCAGAAACTTCGCAATAATAGGAAGGAATGGTTGTGTTTCAGCCAGTAAAAGTTTTGGAGGGAAAAGGAGCAGCTAGTAGTGCCCACCTTTGGGTTGGACACAAGGAGGGATTGGTACAGAGCCTGTGCACCAGCCGAGGTCAAGCATAGCAGTAACAAAAGCACTGTCTGCAGTAGTAAGCTCAGAAAAGACTAGGCTTTAGGTGTAACTTGGTTAAATAAATACTAACTTTGGAAGGAAAAGGGAGGGTAGGATTTATCGATCAGTTAACTTACTGTTCTGGTTTTAGCTGGGATAGAATTAGTTTTTTTCCTAGTAGCTGGTGTTTTGGATTTGAGCTGGAAACAGCGTTGATAACCAGGAGTGTTTTAGTTATAGCTGAGCACTGCTTACACAGAACCAAGGTGTTTTCTGCTCCTCACACAAATAGCTGCATTAGCCTAAGCTGTTGGCTGGGGTTAAACCATGACATTATGCAAGCAGAAAATTAACACAGATGGAGACGGTGGCATAAGAAATAAAGCAAGAGGAGACAAAGTGTGAAATGGAATATAAAGGAAGGAGATTATTGCTGGACATTAGTTGATCAGGAGATGGAGACACAGTGAGGAAGTAATAGGAAACAAAAAGAATCCTCCAGGGCACTAGCAAGAACTATGTGACATAAAATTGAAGAGTTAAGAAGCAATGACAGAGCTTTTTTTTTTGCCTTTTTTTTTTTCTTAAATGGTAATTACATTTCTCCTTCTGCATGTTTTTAATTGTGGCTGGCAGCAGTAAAATGCCAAAACTTGCAGTTTTGGCTTCTTTACTGCTCATGTGGTTATTTAGTGTGCAATGTATTGCACAGTTATTACTAAAAATAATTGCAAGATGGAACAAATACTGGTTTTATGGTAACCACAGTCAAAACAAACAGGAAGATATTCTTAGGAAATGAGGTAAGGTTTCAAAGTGAGTTGCTCCTGTGCTTAGACAATTTGACTTGTTTTACACCAGGGTCTTCTTTCTGAGGACACTTCCCCCACAGTCTTTTGAAAGCAAAATGAATAATGAGTTTTCTCACAAAGACACATGCTGCAGCTTTCTTCAGATGCAAGTAACTGGTGGAAACCCTTGAATTACTAAGAGGTAAATTGTAGAAAATGATCTTAAATGTCCCTTTCTGCAGGTTAGAAAATGTAGCCGCTGTTTTTGGTGTGTCACACAGAATGTTGGAATACCTCATCTTTTAATAACTGTTTTCAATTCAGTTGAATAATTCCTACTCAGGGTTTATTTACTTCTGCAGTGTCTTGCTTAATTTGATTTGTGACTCTTTCTATTACTTTTTGTTTTGTTTTAAAGTCATGGGTTTTTAATGTCAGTTTTTCAAATGCTTCAGCAGTAACTTCTGTTATCCTTGACGTTTCTGTGTCACCATAATATGAACTGCTGGAGTGGGAAACTTAATCCTCTAATCTGGCCAGCTCAGATGCATTGTGCATATAGAGACATTTTCTAATTTGGTGTATTTATTAACAGCTCTGAGTACTCTGTTCATGCTGGCATCTGCGTTGGGAACAGTTTTATTAGTGGAAACTGTAGTCAAACGTGGGCTTATGCCCATGTTATTCCACTAACTGGAATAACAATGCTGGTTCATGTGATTGTAGGATTCAATGTTTTTCTTTTGCTTCAAGATGCTATAAGATATATGTGCATATACATATATTGGGGTGTGTGTGTATAAATGTGCTGGCTTAGACAGGGCAACCTGGTCTAATGAAAGGCTTACCTGCCTGTGGCAGGGAGTTGGAGCTGGATGAGCTTTAATGTCCCTTCCGACCCAAACCATCCTGTGATTCTATGTGTGGGTGTATTCAGATTGCCAGTATTCAGATCTCCTTACTGAGATGGGAGATCTGACTAATAATCCAAACTTCCCTAAGTTTTCTGTGGAATTACTTTATTTCTTATCTGCTACCCCCAAAACTTTTCTGAGTTGCTCTCCCTGGGCCTAACCATGCCAGTTGATTATATTCAGGTCCAATATAAGCAGGCATCTGGAGTCTGAGTTTTGTCAATGTTTTGGTGGGCTGTGTTTATCAGTAGCATCTTATTTTCAAAAGCATAATAATTTGTGCTTTTTCTGCCACTTTAGTAATACTGTATAAAGTACCTGCAGGAGGTACTTTTAGGTATGGTACCTGAGATACTACTCCATTAATGCACAATTTGCTAATGTCCGCTGTTGAAGTCAGAAAACTGGTCTGTACGAGTTTGCAGGATAACCAATCTACCACTTAGGCATTCATTTGAACGCTAAAAAGGACTCATAGCAAAGAGTGAATATATAATATATAGAAATACTGTTATAAACTTAAATAATATCTTGATGTACAGATACTTTTATTAAACTCAAAGGAAATTGTTTCTCAAGTATGTATAAAATACCACGATGGGCTGGAAGATCATTAGTGACATGAATTAATTCAGACAGTATACAGTCAAACTAAAGGAAAGTAGCAAATAGTATCACGATTTTTGGGAGGAGCCTGAATAGTCAATATAGAAAATACAATACTGTATCTCCATGAAATCTTACTATGAGTGTTCTATGCTGGAAACTAATAGAAAAATGCCTTTATTCCTGCACAAGCAAAACTTTCTTCAGTCTCTCCTTCCCCTCAAAAAAAGCCAAAGGAAAGAAAGGCTTTATGCACAGTTTTCCAGAAAGCTGCAAAGCAAGAAGGTCCTCAGCACTACTGGTGTTTTCTATTACCAAATGCTCTGAAATCTAAAAATTAAAAACAAAAACAAATAATATTTGTGTTTATCTATCCGTATCTGCTATAGTATAAACAAATGTTCAAAGCTTTTGGAGAAATACTCAATGACTATGACTCACTGTAAAAATAATATAAGCTGACTGGGGACAAGATAAATTTATAACATGCAATTGTTTTGAAGAATGGAAATCTATTTTTCTTAGAAGTTGGCACACTTATTAGGAAGCCCTTTGATGTAACACCAAGCTCTTGGAGAAACAAAACAGTGCTAGCTGTTTTCATCCTATATTGACAATGGCATTTTGGATTTAGCTATGTATGAAAAACTGTTTCCAGATGAAGTTGTTGGCACAGTCACTGAATGATGCTACTCTTGTATAGAGAAAATAATTTCATTGGAAGGCTACTGAGGGTTGCACTGAAATCAGAGAAGTAATATCTGTACATGTTGCAACATAACATGCTAAAAATCCCTGAGGAAATGACTGCAAAAAGGTACACTTTGACAATTTTGGAAAAAGGGAATCTTCATTTTTTCCATTGCACTGTTACGGGGTGCTCTTGTTCCCCAGTAACTTCGTGACATCCACCTTCTATCCTTTAATCTGTATGTTTCAAATTACTGTTTGTTGCTACCATGCTTCTTGAGCTTTCTCTCTTCTGCTCATGATTTCCCCTTAATTTTTCCCCAGTTTACCTACCTTTGTTTCTTTCTGTATGTCTATGCTATTCCTTCCAATTGCTAAAGACTGGCAATGCCAACCTTGCACATATCTATTCGTTACCATCTCATTATCTTCCCTACTTAAATTTTCTTGGATAGCTGCACATAAATGCTCCTAATAAAAATCACTGAGAGTCCTGTGACATCTGGACATGCCTGACTCCGGGAAGTGTTCAAGGCTTGTCCATTCTATTTATCATTTCTGTTCTCACTGACGCTTTCTAGGGAGTCATTGAGCCTAGTGCAATAATTTACTGCAGATAGCCCTTATTCAGATGAGGAATTGTTAATGAGAATTACGAATGCATGTAGTGATAGCTCTTACAGGATTAGATCTAATAAAAGGTCACCTGATACAATTTCTTAGGTAAATGAGTTTTCCAGACCATTTCTCCCTTTCTGGTTGCACTATTACATTGATACTCTAATGTCTCTTTTTTTTTTTTTTTTGCAGGGCAAAGAGAATTGTGCAAGAACAATTCAGTGTATTGAGTTATTCACAGTCATTGTGTTTGACTGTGTCCTACTGACATGGTATTCTGTTCTGAAAAATATTGGAAATCATTTTTAATGATGGAACTGGAGGGAAACAATGAGTCGATCACATGAGACAGTGGATTGAGTAAGCTCAGTGCAAATCATTGTAGAAAGTTTTAAAAGTGCCTTTGTCTGTAAAATGTCAGTGCTTTTACTTCTTAACTCCTCAAGGTTACTTTGAAAGCAAATATTTGGAGGCTGCCAGTCTTGATTATTCTGAGAGCCAGTGAAGAAAGAAAACAAAAACATCTACAGTTAGAGACAAGCAAGCAGTAGGAATGATAAGAAAAAGTGACGAGAGGTGCAGTTGGTTTTGTGGATTTCAGGTAAGATGGTGTAGGAGTTTTAAGTGTGCTTCTGTAAAATGTGAGCTCTGGGTGTGGTGGGCCTTTTAGATAGAAGGCAAAACAAAAGTGTGCCAGTTTCTTGCTCCACAAGAGCAAATGTTTCATGCCAGTAAGCAGCAACTCTTGCAATTAAAATGCATCGGTGTCATCCTGAGCTCTACTTGTTATGGTGTTAATGTCCTAAGGCCATGCCCGTCCTTCCATCCTAAAACCCTCTTCATGAATGCATGTCTCTCATTTATTTTGGCTAAAGTTTCTGTGTGGTCTCAGTCCATGAGAAACTTGCATTCCTCTGCTCTTCAGCAGTTTGATTCATCCAGGGCATAAAATCTGAAAAATGTTAAATTTTTTTTTCATGGAATAGCATAGCATAAATTGCGTAAAAGCATGCTAGCTATTAATTTTGAATGTTAGTGAGTTGTGCCTTGGTCTTTATTTTGCGAATGACTCATAAGTTAATGGACTACCTTCGTATCTTGATTTGAGAGCATTTAAAGACTGAGCTTTAAATGTAAACCACTGTTTTAGAGTCAGATTCCTTGATTACAGAATGGTTTTTGTTTTAGTGAAGAGTCTATCCCTAAGGAAGCTGAAAAATAAAACTGAAGTGATGACAGTCAAACTACAGAATATGGGAAAAGCTGAAAGTAAGCTGCCATTCTACAAGTTTCCTGGCAAATGGGATGCTGTACTCCTGAGTCTTTATTTTTCAGTCAAAGGCTGTGAGAACAGCAAGTGGCAGGACGTGAATCTATTCTTATGTCAATTACTTTAGTAAAAATGGAAAACAGTGGTACTGCAGTCTGTGAGTACCCTTGAAGTGGTCAACACCTGCAAATGTCCAAGGCTCTGCTCAGCACGGCTGGTTTAAGGATGCACACCATCTCCCGAAAACAGCTCTGCAGAGCTCTGTAATTTTCTCCCCACTGTGAGGGGATGTTATAGAGGATTGTTTATTATTAACTTTAATAGAATCGAAAGCCAAAGTATATAGACACCTTGTATCAGGTATGGCCATATGATGAAAGTGCACAGTATGCCTTGTTCTTGGAATAGCTGAATATAGACTTCTACATTCTGTGATGAGTGTAACAAGGCTGAACCACAAGAAACACCACAGTTCTCCAGCCAGGAAAAAATACACAAAATGCATAAAACGCAGGTAATGTAACTCACCCTTCTGACTTCAGACCTCCTGCTATTCCTTTACAATAGCAGGCAGCATAATAATAAATGAAATTAACCTGCTGTTAAGCAATTCTTCATAGCTCAGAAATGACACCGGTATTGACAGCTGTATGTGAAGCACAGGTACTGCTGCCTGCCTGCAAGTCTGTAATCATATGATTGTGTTGCATGACCATATAATTTTCTGTGGTTTGAGTTCCTTTTACTTGTCCTCTCACTTGAAGACCACAAGCACAACACAAAAAGCTTGTTGGCAATTTTGTCTTTCAGGACAATCTGATCTTTCTTGCTCCACAGACTCTTTGTAGTCTTCTGAAACTGGTTATGAAACTCTTGCAGAAGTAAACCCTGACTCAGTGACAAAGCAATTATAATTATCCTGGTTTGTTGCTGAAGTCGAGTCACATAGTGCAAAATAGTCAGCTGAATAAACACTTGGGCTACTAGACCCAGAACTTAGAGTATTATTGAAAGAATAGTTTCTTAACGATCACTAAAAAAGCAATTCTGACAATGTTTCTGGCTTACTAAAAAGTAGGAGAGCAGATAGATTATGTTCTCAAAAAACTTTCCAGCACAGATTCCCCACAGATTCCAGATACCCCACCCTAAAGTTCACATGAAGTCCATGGGTGTTTCCAATGTTGTAGGTACTTAAACTCTGAAATCATAGATCCATTAAAGACAATTTTGGAATTTCCATCACTGGAACCAAAATCTTCTCATCTTTCAAAGCTCAATCACCTTTGGCCTCAGCTTGATTCTTTTTTTCAAAGCTTTTTAAGTCTGATTCACGAGATGAAAAGCTGTAACTAGAAAATGCATAAGGAGAGTGTACAATAGATAGAGTTACACAGTAGCTGAGTTTGAAAGATATGCTCAGTCTTTTTTAATCTATCTTCTTTCAGCACTGTGAAAGACTATCCTGCACAATACTCTCTGAAGTGCTTTAGCTCATGCTGACACTCCATGTTTGCTGGTAAAGAATGTTAATACCTTGGCTAAACTGATAGCTGACAAGTTCTGGAGAGTTCTCTGTTGTATATAGAGTGGAGGGTGCCCCTGCCTCAAAATTGCTTATTTACACAAGAAATATTGAAGGAATCCAAAAAGTTCCTATTCTCAAACTAAAAAAAACAAACAAACAAAAACACAAAACAAACAAAAAACCCCACCACACACACACACACAAAATCCAAACAAAAAGCCCCAAAAAACCAAACAGAAATTCTGAACTGAACTCAAGTGTCATGCAGGTTTTTTGCAGACTATAACTGCTGGATACAGCTTTCACATCCTGAAGCAGTGCATAAATGCAATTAAAGAATTGTATACAGCCTTCTGGCTATGAAGAATGGATTTTCAGCAGATGATTTCTGATCAGAAAGTTCTTATGAGGACTTCATTTATGGCAAAGAGGAATTTCAAAAATAAGAACTTCTTTTCGTCTCTAATAGGGCACATTTTGTTGTGCTGTTCTAAATAAAGACCATTCTGAAACAAATGGTGTTGGAACGGTTGAAAGAAGTTAGACTTCTTCCAACACAAAGCAACTCTGGATTTACAATATATAAGACGTGTTTATAAACTGCCAGCAACTTTTATAATACTGAACTGTGGTAAATTCCTCTTTGTGATGATATTAGGCTAAATTCTCTGCTTGTATAAGGGAATTAAAGTTTCCTGAGAGCTTTGGCACATCATGGATTGTAATAAAGCTTTCTGAAGTTTATATATATGCTTTAAACCAGGAATTCTATTAGACCAGTAAGGATTTTGAAAATAGTAAAAATAAATTATATTCCTGAGGGTCTGGCTCATTCCCTCCTGAGGATATTATCTCAGTGGTACTTACTGATGTTTGAAAATAAAATGTGCTTTTAATAAATCATCAGAAATTCAGTTCTGAATAGAGACAGGGGGGACACCCCATTGAATATGAAAATGTCTTTTCCTATAGTCAGTTTTCAGGGTAGCTAGTTTCACTGCATGACATGCAAGAGAGGGAAATGGTGGTAAATTAGACTTTCAGATATAGGTCCAGATCCAGACATTCCACTGTTTAGCTGAACTCAGATTTGAGGTTTATACAACCAGTAATGACCTGTACTTCATCTGAGACCTACACTGTATCTATTTGGAGAACTGGGATTTTTGTTCCATCTTTACTTGGTTGCATTTTACAGCTGTGTATCTTGAAAGTACTTATGTGGCTTTCAAATTGTCCTAATTGTAATAACAGTGAAATGGAACTCTGAAACAGAGCAAGGATAACAGGTAGCTCAGACAGCTTTGTATTTTTGCAGCATTTTATCCTTTTTATAACATTGTGTGCTTTCCTTTCTTTTCTCTATACCTGACCCTAAAACGCCTGTTCTGCTTTCGTCTGTAATACATCCTCTGAGGCATGGTGTTCCAAAGAACTCCTTCTGCTGTATATACTTGAGATCAAAGTAAATACCTATTAAACATGCTAATGAAAACACCTTAAAAACAGTTTAGTATATAAGTACATTTTAGCATAAGAAAAATGTTACTCAGCTAACAGCAGTAGTTTTCATGTAGAATATGATGCAAGACAATCGGTAGATCTACAGCGCAAATTAATTCACTTTATAAAGTGGACTGAGTTAAGTGACATAAAAAGAAATGCTACTGCAGTGAGTATAAAACAGCCCTTACAGGTTGTTTGCATTTGTAATTCTCCTTAGAATACTGGTAGTAGGAAGTGTTCCTATTGCTCAATTACATTTAGTGTGCCAAATTAGTTCAGGCAAAATATAGCTGCCCCATTCAATTCTGAAGTTAACTTTTCATAGAGTATTGAAGTACTGCTTAATCTAATGTGTAATTAAGAGTTGTAATGCTATGAATAAACTGCTGAAATGTATACCATAACAAAGGTATAGCTTATTAGTGTTTGCCTAACTTTGTGTATATTGTAAAGATTAACAGGAATCTAAACAACATTGCAAATGCTACAAAATCCCAAATATTTCTAAATGAGGATTGAGGAAAATATGACATGTACATCCTGGATAATCTGTGGATAAAATGTTATCTGCAAGTAGAAAATACAGCTTCTTTCATTTTCTCTCCTCTCTAATCTGTTCTCTGTTCCATGTATCTTTGTGCGCTGAGCTGGGCTGTATGCACCAGTGCAGGAGGAAAGCAAAGGACGGCTCATGAGAGGAAGGAAGAGCACGTGGTCTCCCTACTGTGTTGCTGTATCCTTACTGTATGTGTGAAGCACAGACAAATGAAAGAACTCCTAATAGCTCTTCCTGGATGATCATACAGCACTAGTTGAAATTCAGTCTAATGAAAGTGCTTCTCACAATGCATAAGGAAGTGTGATCATCCCATCAAAACATGAGATAATATTACTAATCTGTATGAAAAAGACTGATGGAGTATGATATCCTGCCAGCTGTGGCTTAGAATTCTCCCTTCTTTCATTTGAATTACAAAGCAGGAAAAAACATCGTCAGTGCAGGGTATGGAAACGGTGAAGAAGGAAGTAATTTAAAAGTGTTTTTTTCACTTCTTAAATTGGAGGACCTGAGGGACCAGTTCAGTTCTTGGTTTAAACAAGCGCAGCCATTTGACATGCTGTAGCTCTCCAAAAAATGCAAGTCAAAAAAGTCTGGGCTGTTGGAATAGAAAGCACATGATTTACTTTATTTTGATCTCTAACATGTAAGAATTTACTAGTGCAGGGACATTTCTTCCATGCCTTATAGTGGAGAAGTTACATGGGCACATCAAAGGTTTAATCCTGTATCTGTGAGTCTGTATGTTCAGATGCAACATTTTATATGTGCCATTTCGGTTGAGACACTTTGTGGTTCTTACTGTCTTCTGTGGCATTAAAACAGTTGAGAGATTTTAGTGATTCTGGACCTCAACTGTGTGCTTTACAATCAAATCAAAATGGCTTTCAGGAATGGCAGCCAATATGAAATGTTGATATAGAAACTGTTTCCTACATAAAAAGCCATAACACCACTCCTGAGCATATCTATGTTATGCATTTTTAAGTGTACTGACCAGATATTCCAAAGGGAAAGGGCAAATGTTATTGCAGTCCTGCGGCAACACCAGAGTTACAAGGTTTGGTATTTATTCAGCTATTCTGGATTAAGCATATCGTTATTCTGCAACACTGCAAAATATGAACCCCTGATACTCCATATACTCTACCAAAATATACCTCAGTGAATAATAATATGCTGAAAATAAAGTCAAGATGTAATGACACCAGTCAGTTCAGCCTAATAAAACGCACACCAACAAAATATTTTAGGATTCCTGAACACAATATTGTGAGTTTATTAGGTTTCATGTTTGTTACTCTCAAAGTTTAAGAAAGGTAATTTTTACCCCAGCCCATAGCTTTTCTTCTAACAGAAAAATTCCCCCTGAGATCCATATAAATGCCTGGTTAATGCAAGTCAGTGAAGCTCACCAGGTTTTGTATGGACCACTGATGTGAAAAAGCACTTCACAAAGAGTGCCATTGAGGTCATCAGTTGTACATCATTCATCTATGTGAAGTAGTTGTAGAGCAAGGGACCTACCATTTCAGATGTTCAGTCTTTCTCTTTAAGTTAAATATCCATTAGTAATTAAAAGGGCAGTATAATTTTGTGGCAAAACCCCAGAGCAGGCAGAACAGGTGAGGATGAAAGAAAACCTGGTGATCTTGCAAATATACCGGAATGGTATCTGCACACACCAAATTGTTGATAACCTCATAAAAAGCCACTAACGTTCTAGTATCATTTTACAGGTTAATGCAGTAGCTGTGTCTATACGAAAATGTGCACCTGTGAGTTTTTCAAGCTCTGTTAGAAATATCTTTGTACAAAGATACCAGGATTACTCTTGGTAAGGGAAGCAAGTACCTTTGAGACTCATTAAAAAAGAAATAAATTGCAGGTGAATGTTCCCCTTTCCTAATAAATTGAGCATCATGTTAATGCTCAGAACTAACAATTTCACTTTATCATCACAATGGAACACCAAATCAAGATTTTTGGATAAGTTCTTTATTTGTTTGTAATATGATGATGTGGAATTATGACAATTTTTATAGTTCAAATGACTAAAACATATGGGAGAAGACATCTGTGAGCATTTGAAAAGAGTATGTGTTTCACTGGAAGGTTGAAACAGAATGTAGGAGCTGATTAGATGTGCCTGCTGCGTCGTCTGAGTGTGAACTTGAACCCAAGGAATTTGGGGACCTGTGATGCTACTGACATTATACATGGCAGCGTGTAACTCAGAAATTAAAACTATACCCACCACTTGCTTTCAAGTTTGATTTCACAACTTTATCTAGAATATGACTAATAAAACCAAGAAGACCAACCCCCTCTCCCCCCCAAAAAACCACAACTATCCCTACAGCTGTATAAATTTAAAGGTAATTATCTTGAGCAAAGTATTTTCCCTGATGAGTAACTAGCGTAATCAGTTGTCTTTCATTTTAGTATGTTTTAATTTCACTCAAATCTGAGCTTCTGATATAAATTACTTAGTTCAAGTAGTAAACTTGCATTTTTAACTGATTACTTGTGGAACAGAGCATGCAGTAAAATGAATAATGGAGGGGAATTTTTGAAACATGCGAACTGACCTTTGAAATGTCAGAATTTGGATGTTTCCTGTAATCAACACTGTGTGATGAATGAGAGCAGTAAATGTACAGATCCTTGGTTCAGAGTGTGTGTAATCGAAATCCAATCAGAGATCAATGGCCTTTTGTTGACCTTTTCTGAAAAGGTCAGATGACAACATTTATGGGAAACTTTTCTTTTGCTTGGAAGATGATTATAAATGGATTTATTGCATTTGGGTGTTCTAGCTGTGGAGAAAAACTATAGCTGTGAGGTCAATATATTTATATGCATAGGCATGTAATTTTCTGTCATTCACCCTTGTAGGAGTGTAAATTCTACGCTTTAAAATATGTATATACATACTTTCATGTATATATATATTATTTGAAATTTTAAGTCAATATTGTTACTAATGTTCCTAAATCACTGAAATGTCACTTCCAATGTATAAAATGTTATCTAGTTATTTTTAAGTTCTTAAGACAAAAGAAGGGCCTAGCATGGATTCAGTGGGAAATTATTTTCATTCTGACAACAGTGACAACATGTTGGAAATGAAATCAACAAGATAAAATCAACAAGAAAAGCTCATATCATATCATTAGAATCCACATCACACTTTGTGGGAAGCAGGAGTCTCAGAGGTACATGTTAGGAATAAATCCACTGAGGCATTTTGGTCTGAGTACCTGCTGGAAAATGTTTTTGTGTTGATGTTATGTAAAGTAGCACCAGAAAGTTAGAAATGACTCAAAATTGTAGATTAGACACAGACATCACCAGGGTATCAGCTCTTTGATGCTTCCCCTGCATTTCAACTCCGAAACTCTCCTGCGTTTTGGTAGTTGAAATGATGAGAATATGCTATTCAGTTTTCTGAACGATTGAAAGTACTTTTTTTTTTTTTTATTTGTGGTAAAATTACATGCATGTGTCCAGCTTTCAGTGAGGACCTGCACTGCTTGTTTTTTTTCTCCTTGGATTTTATTTCTTGAAAAAGATCTATTTTTCATGTTTCTGTGGAAAAGAATCGATTATGAGTTCTTAAACTTCATTGCAGTAGTCTCATATGCTTGTAGCTTAAGCATAATTGCTTAGAAACCATTCAATTATTGTATCAGTCTTATCATGAATTACTGGGAAATCATGTAGACAACAGTAGCTTTGCCTGGACTGTGTTTTATAGTGTGTGAGAACTAAAATCATGTACCGTAGTTGCAGGAAATTAAGTTTTATTGAAATGTGTAAGGAATTGATCAAACTGATTTGTTGAGTATCTGAATGCCCAAGGTATATGTTGTGATTTGTAATTCCGTGCTGTGGCACATTTGTAAGTTTAAAATGTCTTCAAATTTCTGACTGCCTGTGAAAGCATTTGACTTGTCTTATATTAAGTGTTATTTGGGAAAGAAATGGCAGGGGTGGGGGATTCTGCAGTGTAAAGCTTGTTCTTTTATGTAGTAGCAGCTATTGAAAGATAATTTGTAAGGCATGTTACAGTTCTGTAACTTTGATGTTGCCTCCAAATTGCAGCATGTTCAATGAAAATGGGCATCCAAATACAGGAGAGAGCTTATGGGCAGTTCAAGTCCTATTAGACACCAGACCATCCACACAGAAATACTCTTACCCCTGAGGAGCTCAATGAGAACTTGAACTTTTACACAACTTATAGTTGTAATAAATCCACAGGGACATGCTTTTGACAGTTTTACTGTTCACATAACTGTTTGCCTATTTTGGAAATTCAAGTGGAGATCTGAGAGCCCAACTCGGTCATTTTCTCCTTTGCATCATTCATTAATAAACTAACATGGCTAATAATATAATTACTCTGAGCATAATAAACGGGTTTGATGGCTCTGGTGATGAGTAACCTGCTTCCATGCTCCTTGCTCTACTGGTTCTGTGCTTGCTGTAAGAGTAAAAATGGGGTGAGTGTCCTCAGTTCAGCTGTAGCAGGCATTTTTCTCCTTCTTTGTGGCTGTGTTTTTGACGTTCAGCCTGGGAACAACGCTGATAACACCGATGTTTTTAGTTGCTGCTCAGTAATGTTTACTCTGACCAAGGACTTTCTGAGTCTCATGCTCTGCCAGGGAGGAGGAGAGGTTGGGAGGAAGCAGAGACAGGACACCTGACCCAAACTAACCGAAGAGGTATTCCATACCGCAGCATGTCAAGCCCACTATATAAACTGGGGGCAGTTACCCCAAAGGCCCAGATCACTGCTTGGTTCGGGCTGGGTATGTATGGGTTGGTGGGTGGTGAGTGGTTGTGTTCTCTTCCCTTGTTATTTCCCTTATCGTTATTATTATTGGTGGTAGCAGCAGTGATTTGTGTTATACCTTAGTTACTGGACTGTTCTTATCTGAATCTGTGGGAGTTACATTCTTTTCTCTTCCCCATCCCTTCGGGAGCCGCGGGAGGAAGCTGGGGGGGGGAGTGAGTGAGCGGCTGCGTGGTTCCGGGTTGCTGGCTGGGCTTAAACCACGACAGTGAGGAATGAGAAAGAAGAGATTCAACAGTGTAAAATATAAGCTATAACTGGACATAGAAATAAATCTGTAGAAAAGTAAGCAGTTTTTATTCAGGACCCCCTTAAGAGTTGAACTGCAGTTTAAATGAAAAAGACTGCTTCCATATGAGAAAACCAATGTGTCACAGGTGACATATATCATTGATATACAGGTATATATTGCCAAATTATAGTGATCAAAACACAGGTACTTTACTTCAGTGGTCTGTTCTATTAATATTTCTTTACAGCAGCATTAACTATTTTTAGAACTATCCTAAACTTAAATGTGTCAGTTGTTATTTCATCCCATTATTCTGCATCTGAAGCTTGAGCTACAAGTTGTGATGTATTGTGTTTTTATTTGCATTTGCATTTGCAGATAAATGGCAGTTGAGAGTCTGATTTTTCTAACATGTCTGACTGATGCATTTTATGTTAAATACAGTCAGTCGAACCAGGCCAGGAATATTTAATCTCATGATTATTGTAACTGGCGGTTAAAAGATGTGTTATGTCAAGACAGCTTTGTCACAGCCTTCCTTTGAAAGGCAAACTGACTATCTTTAAATTCAGGCAGTGTACATGACATGTCAAGTTGTTGTCTTTCAAAGTAGTGGAAGGAATCATTTACTTTTTTAATAGTTTTGGTCTTCACTATGAACTTTCAATAAATGACTCCTTCAGTAACAGCATAGATCAGAAAAATCAGATGTTTAAAAGTCAGTGAATAGATAAAAGAATGCAACCATTTATTCACATATTCTTGTACTTTGGGTAAATTTTCAGCACTTTGTTGCATTTTAATTCACTGTACATAACTAACCTTTGTAAACCTTTGTGTTTTGCCAGAAATAACAAGTGTCAGAGCCTTGTGTGCTCCAGTCTATTGTTTAAACAAAAAGGAGTGAATATATTAAGTTCTTAAATCTATCACAACGTGACATACTTTGCTATTAACGAAGAAGTTAATGCTAATAGTTATACTGCAGATGATATATTGTTTTGACATTAAATCCTTGGACTGACTTGTTAGGTAAGGAGTAAATACTCAGAAGAATAAAGACTTTCTTGATGTGAGCCAATGTTTTGGCCACAGTTCTGCACTTGTCTTTACAAACCTTTGTTTCTAAACATCAAAGAGTGAATCAGGCACTTGGAGATGCAGTTACTGAATTTTGCTTTCATAATTTAGTTTGCAAATATATATTACATTGGCATATACTAAGGACAGGCATTAACTTAGCTTTAAAAATACCTGTCATGGTAAAATATTTGTCCTTCCAACATGAAACAAATTGTACAGATGTCAGTGGAAAAGTTTTTTTGGCTGGTATGTTTTACTGATAAAATCATTATGTTGTTTACCAGAGGAGATGCTCCATCAGGGGATGCATTTTGAAGTTAAATGGAAACAAAGAACTCTAAGACTACTTATGAAGTGCTAATGCTGTGAAGCACATCTGAAAGTCCTCAGGCAGTTGCCTCCTTGGAAACATGAGAAAACCTCATGTAATGTATGTAAGTTTTAATGTTTATCTCTTTGTTCTCTTCTATTCTCTTCAACCTTTAATGAACTGAAAATTAAAATTTTTCACGATGACCCATGTAAAAACTTCTGTTTGTACTACAATAAGCATCAGCTGCTTTGCTAGCTGTGTGAGACTGTCCTGGATTTTATGAACAAATCCATTCTGGTTGAATAAGATTACTGTTGGGCTATCAAAAGCTGCCAATAAAGACTGTAGCAATAATATGCAAAATTCGTTAAAGTTTAGGGGGGTTGTATGTGTGCTTTTTGTTTTTTTTTTTTTTTTTTTTGTTTGTTTGTTTTTGTTTTTGTTTTTATTTGTTTTGTCTTGTTGATTTTGGCTTTTTTGTTTGTTTGTTTGCTTTTGGTTTTGGTGTTTTTTTTTTTTTTTAGAAAGTGTACATGCCTTATGATTTTTCTCACAGATTTATAGGCTTCAGACTTTGTATTAGAAAGTGTATGTGTTGTGAAATTTCATCTAAAGAAACAAATCCCACCCAGCTGGCTGTTATAGTAAGCATATCTGAAATATCATCAAATGTCATCATGTTGTTCTCCTGGTGTGCAAGTCATAGAAACACAGACTGGTTTGGCTTGGAAAGGGCCTTAAAGTTCATGCAGTTCCAATCCCCTGCCACGGGCAGGGACACCTTCCATAGAGCAGGCTGCTAAAAGCCCCGTCCAACCTGGCCTTGAACACTGCCAGGGATGGTGCAGCCACATTACATTCTCTGGGTAATCTGTGCCAGTGCCTCAGCACCCTACAGGGAAGAAATTCTGCTTTATATCTAATCTAAATTTCCCCTGTTTAAATGTCCTTTCACTGTGTTCAGCCAAAGGTAACTATTATGGTAGGCTAAGAGTCATGGTTTTTTTTTTGAAAATTATAAAGATTTGTGAACTAGTATAATCAGAACATTTCTGCAGCTTTACCTGATAAAGATGTTCCAGCAGGGAGAAGTGCTGTGGTAATTCATAAAGGAAACTTTTAGCTATGATTCCGTTTTCTTTTGCTGAAAAGACTCATGGTATTTAGAAATGCCACTTTCAAAAGAGAAAGATTGCTTCAGCTTTTTTTTCTCTCCCCCCCCCCCCGCCTTTAGATACCAGTCTAGATACTTCCATTAAAAGTTTGTCCCTGTAATTTTCCTTTCATGAAGAGAATTCAAAGTGCTAATGCTACAGTTTTTTTCAGCTTGGTAGAAATAAGCAGTTTGTGTTCACGTAACATAGTCCTACATGTAGAAAGTGTAGGTATCTTTAGATATACAGTGGCTTGCTGTTTGAAAGGATATATTCAGCAGATGCACTGAGTTCTCTCAGGATCATTTCATAAATTTGGTCTTGAGAGAATCAAATTTATTATATGGTCCTTTTCTGTGAGTCAAAAGTAAACTTGAATCACAGAAAAAACATATTCACAAAAGAAAATAAATACTCCCTATGTTTTTAATTCCATGATCACTAGACTCAACTCATCTTAAATAGGAAACATAAGCCTGTTGTAGTATTAATTTTCTATTAAGAAAGAACAGTTGAAGAAACTCTTAAACAAACCTCTTAGAGTGCACCTTTCTATAATCAGAACTTAGCATAGGCAATATAGCTTAGTGAGTGAGGAACTCCAGCTGATTTTCTACTTTTGTCCAAAAAGATAACGTTGTGACCTTCCCTAGCTTTTGCTTCTCATTATTGAAGGTGAAAAATGACAAAGCAAAAAACCCAAATAGTTAGAAGTTTATACTGTCAACTCTGATAGAAGTATTTCATTGGGCAATTTTACTGCAATCTGATTTGGAAAATATAGCTACAGAGAACTGGGAGACATGAATAAAATTAGCAGATATCATATTGTTTTAGAAAGGGATAAGTAGGTTTTTTAAAATATTTATCTTTTCTTGGATGGGCCATAAGCAATGCTGATGTAGCCACATAATGCTGAGATAGGTGATGTTGCAGGTTAGGCTGGTAATGGGCTGACAGTAGAAATGGCAAGGATTAAGGCCTGAAGGACTGTGGACTGTTGCAATATGATCAGTGGCTGCTGCAGATTTATAAGAGAGATTTATAAGGGTTTTCTTGAAGTACTCAAAGTTCAGACCTGGCAGTTGGGTGCATGAAGCGAACGTTTGCTCCTGTGATTTGAGACCAGGATGTTGATAAGCAGCAGTGGATTCAAACAGGGTTCATGGCAGGTATATATACAGTAGTGTATTATATGTGGGCTGAGCAATTTATTGAAGATTCAGAGCTTGAGTTCAGATATTGAGATATCGGTCACATGAGATTTGTATTGACAGGTGTTTGCCTTCTGCCTACAGATGAAAATCCCCTGTGAATGACTTCAGAGAGTTGCATGTAAACCTGCTCTGCAGCCCGAATGTGAGTCACTGGTTTTTCTTTTCTGCTTTGTCATGAAAAGTATATTTTAAATATTGTATATACTTTATACGTGCTTATGTGCATATTTAAATCTCAGCTGGGTGCATAGGTAGCTACAATGTGCAAAACATGATTAATGAGAAATCTTTTTTTTTTGTTAAATCTGCTGTTTCTCTAATATTACATCTCTAAGATGTACCATTTCAAACCTCAGGTATTCTTCTGAGACTATTTGGACAGTATAATGCATTATCCTTGGTGGACACTGTACTTGAATATAAAGGAAAATTCAGATGTAGAGTCTTTCTATATCCTGTAAAACTGTGGCATCAACCTGATGCAGATTTGGTAGGATGACTTTTCTTCTTTTGTTCAGGTCTATTTCTGCTTAGAACTGATAAAGTACTATTTTTCCATTCTATATTATTGCAACTCTTAAATTTTCTCTTTAAATCAGTGATTTAGTATTTTGTGTTTTTATTCTATATGTTATCTGTGTACATGAGTATTTGAAGCACAAGGCATTCTCCTACTATTCTCTGTTATGTTCCTAGATTTGCTGTAAAGCAATCTGACATACTTATTGGAGCAAAGATAATAAAAATAATTTATTCTAAATTGTAAAAAAAACATGGTAGATTTCATTAACATAAACCCCCGTAATTGCCATTGTTATACCATGACAATCAAAAATCACTATAAGGAATGAGGTCTGATTCAAAGACTACCAACAAGTCTAACTGGATGAGAAAACCAGATTTCTATGAAGAAAAGATGCAATGTAAATGGAAAGAAGAGAATATTCCACTATTTGTTATACAGTCCCTGAGAACACTCGGCAGAACTAGAGCTTTCTGCAAGCTACAGCAATTTGAAACTACACCATGGAGAAATTCAGCTGAGTGGGATAATCTCTATACAGATCTGAGATACTAGATTGAAGAGCATATTTACCTTCAGCTCTTCCACTTAGTTCAACATGATGGATTATGAAAGTCAAAAGCATAGAAGACTGTGGCTTGATAAGAAGATTTCTATTCCTCCTCTTGCTCTTTCTCTTAGCAGATATTTCTGTCACTATCCTGATTTCCCTGTGTTCTCACACACACCATTAATGAAGATGTAACTTTCTTTGAGCTCTAACTTTTCTGCCATCTTCAGAGATCTTTGAACTGAACCCTTGTAGACATTCTCAAAGGACGTAGGCACTCCAAAGTCCTTGTCGTGGTTTAAACCCAGTCAGGTAACTCGTTCATTCACTCCCCGCCTTCTTTCCCTCCCCCTACTCCCGGAGGGACAGAGAGGAGAATCAAAAAGAATGCAACTCCCACGGGTTGAGATAAGAACAGTTTAGTAACTAAGGTATAACACAAATCACTACTGCTACCACCAATGATAATAATGATAAAGGAAATAACAAGGGAAGAGAATACATCATCTCACCACCAGCCAACCGATAACTCACCCCCCCAACCCGACCAAGCACCGACCGATACCTCCTCCCACCCTGCAGTCTCCCAGCCCTTCTGGGGAACTCTCAGTTACATCCTGGGCATGACGTGCTGTGGTATGGAATACCTCTTTGGTCAGTCTGGTTCAGGTGTCCTGTCTCTGCTTCCTCCTGGCTCCCCCTCCTCCCTGGCAGAGCATGAGGCTCACAAAGTCCTTGGCCAAACCAAAACATCTTTGTTATCATCTCTGTTCCCGAGCCAAAAGTCAAAACACTGCACTGCACCAGCTACCAAGAAGGAGAAAAATGACTGCTACTGCTGAACCCAGGACAGTCCTTTTCATATCTTTCTGTGAAGATACTTTATCTCCCTCTCATTCTTCTAATCTGGTCTATTTCTATTATTCACACAGAAACTTTATCTGCTCTTGTGCCCAAGAGAGGGTAGATGAATGTAATTTTCCTTCAGCTTCCAATTCCACCCACTCCTGTTATGTCTCTAAGGATCTAAGGATTTTTTACTTAATTCTCTTTTCATGTATTGGGATCATTATCTTGACTTCATCCCATTAATTACTACCATATATCTTTACTGAACATTACAGTCAGAAAATGATACATAGAAAGCCATTGTGGGCCTGATCCAAACGTGCTCAGTTCAATGTTGACCTTTGATTTGCTTTGTGGTGGATTTAGAATTGCAGGTGATCGTTTCCCTTTGAAATGACTTTTCAACTAAAAAAGTAGCCTGAAAAAGGCTACTGGAAAAGTTATGATGTTATTTTCTGGATCAGTCCTGAAGTTCTCTGTTCCAGTAAATCTCTGGAGGCTGGATAACTAATGGAGCTTTGGATTAGCTGTCTGAAACTAATGGCATTAAATCAATTGTTACAAGAATATATTTAGGCTGAGCATTAACAATGTGGGAAGCTGAATGACATAATGATGGAGCATTGGTGTAGGATTTGGGAGGTTTGGACTGCATTCTTGGCTCAGCCAATAACTTGCCTGACAACCTCAGGAAAGTCACTTTACTTACTTTTGCCTTATTAAAAAGTTCCATGTGGAAAGTGCTTTGAATTCCTCTGATGTCAAGTGTTAAAACACCACCATATATATTGCAACCATGTAGGTGAACTCTATTAAATGTGAAGAAAGAAAGGGGTGAGTGGCTCTGGTTAAAGAACCTTTTCTGGAAAGTGCTTGAGCCTCCTGTCAAATCTGTATCTCTGTAACAGTCTCATACAGGAAGTGAAAGGACTATGAAGATGCCCAGAGGTTTTCTGTATCTTGCAAATAGCCCTTTAAGATGATAAGACTGGCTTAATAATGATATATCATATAAGATAAGATGTGAAGAACACATCAAAGTGGGCTTCTGCAGGAGTTTATCCTGGTTATTGCAGTAGTCAGCCTTTTCATTAGGTCACAAAATAAGACATGCCAGGAAGGAATAGAGAGAATATCAGTGATGATGGAGAGTGCTGGTCTACTGTTTTAGATAGCAATTTTATTGATAGGTACCACTGAGAAAGCTTCATACCACTTCATTTTTTATAGATCAGAGTTCAACTGTCAGTAGGAGGATCAGCTACACATTACCTGTGGCAAAAAGGCAGCATTTGGGGGTATAGCAGGAGAAGAAGTCATCAGACAGAACCATGTAAGGTTTGATTTTTCAAAGTGGTTGGACTTGGTCTCTTCACTGGGAATCTAAGAATAAGGTGAATCAAATGGAACCATTAAAGGTTATCTTTGAGAAAGTGTGGAGGAGTTATGAAATGCCAGACCTTTGGAAAAGGGCACATACAATCTTTATCTCTAAAAGAGAAAAAAAAAAAAAAAGGAGAATGAAAAGAATTAAAGACCAATCAACCTTCCCAGGAAAAAAATACTGACAAAGCATTCAAATCACTTGTAAGGGAAAGAAAATTAAACCAAACAAAAAAAAAGGGCCAATAAAGTATGAAACAACAAATGTGTCAAAAGCGGAAAAGCAGATTACCTAAGTTTCAACTCAATTAACCAGTGTTCTTTCCTTCTGCATGTACATGCATGTGTTAATGTACTACATGGCAGCTTCAAAAGTAAACTGGGGAAAGTGCCTAGTAATTCGAAGTGCGCTAAGATTGATACAAGGCTCTCTGGAAAGCCGTGTTCACAGAGAAATTATCAATGATTCACTGCCAAACTATCAAGCAGGATTCCATATACACTCGTTGCAGCAGCACTCAATGTTTTCACTGAGAACTTGGATGTTGGGGCAAAGGCTATACTTAGTAACTATGCAGGCAATGCCACCCCAAGCAGCTTCAGGCTTGTTGCAAAAAACCAAAAATGCAAAAACTTGATAATTTGGAGAAATGGTCTGAAGAATAGAATGGAGTTGAATAAGGACAAATATGAGATGCTGAACGTGTACAAAGATTACCAGCTGTGTCAGTTCAGAGTAAGTTGGGTGGCAGATCTGCAAGTGAAGAAACTGGGGCCTTACTGAGCATCAGTAGTTGAAACAGTGGAAACACTGTCAAGCTGTTGTGCAAAGTACAAGCATCCACTGGATGCACAAGGAGAAACATGCCCTGCAGGATAAGTGAAGGTACCTGGTCAAATCCTATGTCTATTTCCAGCATTGTGCTTCACTGGGGATGAGGCTGGAGAACGGCAAGTGAAGGCAATGAGAAGGACTAGTAGTGAAGATTTAGTGAACTTGTGTTATTTCATCTAAAAGAAAAGACATGGGTGCTACATGATAATTGCCTTCAAATTCAGAAGAGACTGCCTCAAAGATAGCGAATAATTTTTCTCTATGTCCAAGTGAATGAGACACAAAGTCATGAGCTAAACCCAAAGCAAGTAATTTAGATTAGACATGGAGGAAAGGTTTCTAACAGTACGAGTAGTTCAGTGCAAGCACAGATTCTGTGTTCTCCCTAGACAGTCTCCATAACTGGAAATTTTTTAGAACAGGTTAGACTAATGTCTGAGTGATTGTTTCATAGTTGGCTCAGCCCTAGATCACTCATACTGTTCTCAGTCCTACTTTTCATTGGAAGGGCAGACTAAAAGCTACCTGAGTTGTGGTATTTTGGGCTTTCATTCCAGTCATTTTAATTTTTTTCTTCTGGCGCATGTTCTGTCTTCTACTTCTGTTACTACCTTAGTGTAATTTCTGTACAGCTAGTCTATGATAGTTTCATTAGAAGGGGAATGTAAATAAAAGTGATGAGAAGAATATATTAATGTTTGTAAAGTACTTTATGAGCCTTGGCTGAAAGGCAGTATATAAGCACAAACATTTCTATGGGAAATCAATGAATAAAACAGTAAGCCAAATTGAATAACAAAATGAAACAAACACCCCAAAAGTGCTATACTATGCACATAAAACCCATACAAATATATTAACCTTAAATAATAACAGCCCATTTTCAAGAGGTTTTCTTTTTTTATTTACCAAAGTTCAGACAATTAATCAGACCTACGTAATCAAAAGGAAAGTTTATTATTACCTATTCATATTGCAATTCTAGCATTTGAGGTGCTTACATACTATATATAAACACATCCCTACTATGTAATCATTTAAAGTGCTGCCAACAGTGTATAGGTAGTTCAAAATGAACACTGCAATGCAAAACATTAATAACCTTCCATAGTATGTCACATCATAGGACAGTCTAATCTGTTCCTGAAATGAATTTGACTTATTCATTAGGAAGATGATGAAAACTGATTCCTGTGAACTATTTTCTTTTGCATCAAATAAGGGATAATCTTCCCCTCAAGGTTGTGTGGTTTTTGGCATTTTTTTCTCCTTGAAGAAAAATCATGTTTTGAAGAAGATGGTGGTTTTAAAGCAGCTACAATTAATCAATCACACTTGGATGCTATGTCATTGCTTTTGTTGGATTTACTTAATCAGTTAATTTTAATGTGACCTATTCCACTTGACAGCAAAGAAATATGAATTTTCTGTTTCTGAAACACAAATTCTTTCTCTGGTATGTGTCCAGCAGTCTTCAGATAGTTAAAGAAGAATAAAGACGCAGATGAGTTAGCTGAAGAATTTTTTTAGTTGTAAAATTAATGAATAGGTCAGGCAACAGGGTTTGAGGGAAAATGTGAAGGATCATAGCTTAAAATGAGCAAATTCATTAACCAGAAGATAGACCGACAGCCAACAGTTGCTTCTTCATTGATGTTTATAGGATATATAAAAATACATAACACCACAAATAAAAATCCTGTGAACAGCCTGTTCTTTTCCTTTCAGAGCCAGGCAATTCAAATTTACACTTTCTGTAACACCAATCCCAACTGTAACTAGAAACAGCTCTAGATGCAGCAGCAACTTAAGAAGGACATCAGGAGGGGGTCATAGAGGTAGTTTATGAGATGAATTAATGAGAGTTAATAATGTATTCTATATTTACAGGTCCTTTTATCTAAGGCTCTTGGAGCAATTTATAAACATTCCTGTGCTGCTGTAAACAGAAGAAAGTTATTCCATGAAATTCTCAGGAGTATGTAAGGCCTACTGATGCAATGTAATAACTAGGCATCTAATGACCAAGTCACCTTAGAAAAGGAGACTTCAGCACCTGAATTTTGATGACTTTATAAGCATTAAGATGCTCTCAATGCCTCCTAATTTACTTCATGTAAATTTACTTGATTCTGTTCTCTCACCCAAGTGGGAGCTGTTGGAGCCAACAAAGCATAAATCTGCTGAGAACTGTCACTATCAAGAGATGGTCTTTTGCCCTCCTGCATGGGAAGAAATGGGTCAGTTTTATGTGTTCATCAAAGAAAGTTTAAAGATTTTCTTTTAAATGAAAATTCATAGAGCCACAGAATAGTTTGGGTTGGAAGGGACCTTCAAAGCTCATCTAGTCTAATAATCCCCTTGCAATGAACAGGGACATCTTCAACTAGATCAGGCTGCCCAGAGCCACATCCAGCCTGGCCTTGAATCTATAAGCTATGGCCTAAAACAAAGGCAAAGCCCCACTGCATGCTAGGGGAGGGCAACCTAGAAGGTAAGAGAAGTCTGTTGGTGAAGGGAAAAAGGATTAACTGATGTGGAGCAAGGTTGTTTTACCTATGTGTAGAAGCACTGACCAAGCACAAACTGGTAACAGAGCTTTCAGGACTAAGTTCAAGAGTGATCAGCAAGCCATGAGGTGCTAGTGGTGCAAGAGTGAGGCATAGGCAGTGCCTTCACAACACAAGTTCTGTAGCAGTTTAAATGGATTTACTGATATACTCTCCAAATTTAAGCCTGGATCTTGCTGATATTTGGATCTCAGCAGTCAGGACTCCATGTATGTTTTAGGATGATGGCACAGGTACATACTCTGCACATAAAAGGAAGGACGGGATGTTTTACGATCTTAGATCTGAGTAGTCATTTCATCACAAGTCCTAAACCAACATCTGTTACAACTGTCATCTGAAAGGTGGGTTTCTTCTACAAACGCCATATCCCTTGAGGGAAGGAGAGTTGTCTCTTGAATGAAGCAGAATGGTGATTCCCGGGACTGTTTCTTAAGGCTGTACAGAACCATGGACTGGACCACCACATTTTGGTTAAAATTTCTTTGAAGTATCATAATGTCATAATGAGTGAATTCAATGGATTGTGGGAGCTCAGTTGGGATCTCAGCTGATGAAAATAGGCAGAGGGGGTCCATGCTATCTGAGAAAGCATCCCAAATACTTGTGCCACTTGAAGTGAAATATAGTTAAGACTTCTTGTCAGTATTTGGTGTTGGGCACTGATGTAGAGAACACATTCTCAGAACTGATGGTTTTATGGTTTCAAATAGTTCACTGCAATGCAATTTGGCTGGTTCAGTAGATATTGGCTCATGACTTTACTGTATTACATCATGTTTGTACCAGTTCTTGCTTTTTGGCATTTAGCTGTAGTTTCTGTCCTCTATCCATTAAAGGAGAGCAGGAAATCCTGCAGATTTAAGTGATCATGAATGAGCATCATTGTCTGGAAGCTTGAAAGTTGCTAACCATTGCCTGAAATGGGATAGTCTCTTCAAGAAAGGGGATGATTGTCAGACATCTTCATGTGTAGGCAGAAGACCATATTCAGTCTGTCATTTGTTCAGTAGGTTAGAGTAGAGATGTTTGGGAAGAAATGTGGGGCAAGGGCTTTGTGACATCAGCATTTCCTGATATTTCTGATTGTGAGTCTGAATACTTCATCCTGATTCTTACATAAGTATTGATAAATTTCTGTATGATCCCCTGTGATAATCTGTAAATGAGCATAAAAATCTGGCCCTGTTTTAACTGCCAGGTGAAAGAATCAGAATTAAATGTCTTAGCTAAAAGCCCTCTTCTGAACTTCATTTATGCTGAAAACAAAACCAAAATTGAGTATGACAGTGTTAATCTATTCCTCAGATGTTAGATCCTAATCCAAGACCCACAATTATCTTTCAATCAGTACCAGTGACAAATGGGGGAATACACTGTGATTTCTTAAACTAAGTTGCTATTTATCTGCATGTTCCTTTGACTCAAATAACATTAAAGCTCAAAAAAGCCAGGAGTCTGTGCTTAATATCTCTAAATCAACCGGGCCACCAACCCTCTGAGTAACGACAGTTTTACAGTTAAATCAGAAATGGTTTTATGAAATATCAAACTTCCCTGTCAATACACTTTGCCTAGTGCTTGCTTTAATTCCCAACAGAGCAAAATAAGGTGTTCCTATTTCATAATATTTGTATCAGACTTAAAGTGAATCACAGTACTACATCACAGTCTTTTTTTTCATATTTTTTTTCTATTTCCCAGTTCCTTTGTGATGTTGACAGAACTTCATCTATTCCAAGTTCCTCTCAAATACACAAGTCCTCTCTCAGGATTCTATATTTCCAGCACCCAGATGTGATGCTTTTCCTACTCTCCTGTGGAACCGCATCCTAGTGCAGTTTTTCCAGTAAGATGAAAAATGGAGAGCAGAAGAGCCACACTTTCTCTTACTGCAGGCGGTACTGAAAAGTAAAGTATCATCCCTAGGTTGGAGGGAATGAATTGACTTTGCTTTGTCGTTCACTCCTCAGGCTCCTTCCCTGCCAGTGCTGCTAGGGAGCTGTCATTAGTATTGCATTAACTAGTGCACATCTAAAGATGATCATAGACTATTTCCTCTTTTTTTAATTTCTTTCGAGATCCACTCTAAGAAACCTCCCTTTATTGTTTCACTTCAGTGTGTACACCGGTAGATGGTGCTAACAATTGCTCTATTCACGATGGTGCCTCATAGTCTTGACATTTAAAAAAAAAGCTATGTTTTATGACAGCAGCAAGCATTACTTCTCTTTCTGAATCTATATTCTGTCAAAGAATTTATTTTAGGTCCTGCTGAAGTGCTGTCACTTTCATTTAAGCTAAAGGTCCTCTGTAGCAGTTAGCTCCACAAAGGGTCTCACCTCGTCAACAACAATTCCACATAAACCTGAGATTAGCAGGGAAGCGGCTGAAACAAAAGATAACTACAAGTTAACAAGGTCAGGCACAGAAGGCTGATGCTAGATGCTTCAGAAAGAAGGCTTCAAGGGGCACAGAAGAAGTGCAAACTTTTATTAGGAGTGACTGCCGCCTGTGCTAACTTGTGTGCTTCGCAAAGCAGGAATTTGGCAACCGTGCCGGGCAGCTTCCATGCTGTTCTTCAGCAGAGGTGGAGCACAGGCCAGGGAGGTGTACTTCAATCAGAATTACAGGGCAAGAGGCTGCTGATCGTAAAGCTTCTTATTGATAGATGATACTCTTGGGAGGTGAGTTAAGAAGCCTAAAAACTCTCCTGTAAATCAGTAAGATCGAAACTGGCTGTGACAAGATCTTTCTGTGACATGCTAGGAAGGTGCTCGGCCAAGTCCTAATGTTAAATTCTCCTCAGTTTTAAGGTCCTAAACCAAATGAAGTAGCTAAAGCCACCCTTTCACCAAAATCACATTCTTTCACTTACTGTTTGTATAGGTGGAAGAAGGCAGTATGATAATGTACTGGAGCCTGCAGGTCCAGTTCTGAGCATTGAGCACCCAACAATCACAAACTGCAGGGAGTGGCAGAGGAAGGGCTGAGGAGATGATGAACGAACATGGGTTTTTGTTCTGATAATCAGGTCTGATTTTTAAGAAGCTGGTATTTAGCACTAGTCTCTGTTCCCTAGCCTGTGTTATATTATTCTAGTATACACTGAAGCAACGTCTGAGCACATGAATTTCACATAATCACTGGGTCTTCAGGGACCTTCTGAGATTAGCAGAAACGGTAGGAAAATATGTTATTACCATTTTACAGGTGAAGTTTCAAACTGTAGACAGATGGAAAGTGAGGTGGGAAGCAAGCTTTCCTATGTCTCTATTTTGGCATCTAATTCAAAATCCTCCTCTGAGATAACCACAACTCTATTCTCTAACTACTATATCTTCATGAAAATGTATTATGTGCAATTTGCTAGCCTGATTTTTCAAACTGCATGGCATTTAGCAGCGCTCTGATGTTCTGGGATTACTCCCTGCTTGGAGTACCACTGGACCTTTATTCAAAAGGGATTCAAGGAAATCACTTACACATAGAAAAACTATTGCAGAGAAACCTGAAAAATATTATCCATCAGAATAATTACTTTAAAATTATCAGTCAAGGAGTCAAAGTACTAAGCTCCATATGGGGAGTCTTAAGTTTGAAATGGCCTCCATCTACCGAATAGTTTCATTCATACAACCTAAATGTGCTCTGCAGACAGCCCAGGTGTAATCATGAAGATTCATTGGAGAAGAAAGACACAGGTTAAGGTCTGGTAAATGAAGAAGTATGCAGCCTGTAGGGGAAAAATGTGTCAGGAAGTACTTCATGTGATCTACTAAAGCCTATTCAGCTTTTAATAATTTTATCATGGGCCCTTACTGAATCACAGAATGTTTGAGGCACCTCTGGAAGTCATCCTGTTCAGCCCTCCTGCTCAAGCAGGGTCACCTAGAGCACATTGCTCAGGATTGCGTTCAGACCACTTTTGAGTATCTTCAAGGATGGAGACTCCATCATGGTTACACTATGATGAGGCTTTTTGAACCAAGTATCATTCGCATATTGAAGATACACTCAATTTTTGCTGACATAGGAGCTGCCAAAAACGTCTGGTTAGTAGCATACAAGGGCATGGCCTGAGCGGAGCTCTCTGGCACAGTAATAAAGCTGTGCCTTTGGGTATTCAGGTTCTGTTTGAAATTACTTTTAATACTTGACAGATAGTATTTGTTTGGAGAAATAAAATAATCACAACGATGTTCTTCATCCCCTTCAGGCAACAGAACATTTTGGCCTGCATCTCAGGGAAAAATGGAAAGTTTAAGAACTTAATTTTTCAAATGACTAGTTTGAATTGTTCTTTTGGCATTGATGCTAATATATGCAGTATGTGTATGCCAAGTATTCTGCATGTCTGAATATCATGACTGATCTTGGAAGGGAGGACTCCTTTTCAGAGAAGACTCTAAGGAGTTAGTTCTCATTTGAAAATTCTCTGTATTTCAGTGGTGTTGGGTGTGATATGGAAGGCCAACAATGACAGAGGCAGTGCTACAATATGAGATTGATCCTCTCTCTGGACCATAGGACTCTTGAAGGAAGCACCACTGTCCATCCTGCGAAGTATGACTGACAAAAATTCCTGACATCGGAGTTACATGAAGGAGATGCCATTGGCATTCCTTCCTTTCCTACATGACCTAATTGCATGGAAAAACTGTTTTACCTACAGTTAAGTAAAACTGGAAAACAGTTGTCAGACTGTGTTTGATGTTTAGTATTTGCTGGTTATATTTAGTGTTGCTGTTCGGTAGTAGATGCAAAAGTAGGTTATGTGAGCCAAAAGGAACATTTTCTGATGCTTCATGCAGGGACAGTGGAGAAGTCAGGGAAAGTTCACTCCACCCTTAAAATCTCAGTTCACTCACTGTTCTTCTGAAACTCAAGAGGTTTTGCTAACCTGCTGTGTTTTAACTCAATATCTACTCTGTCATCAAAGCACCAATTTGTTCTTTGCTCTGTCCTGAAAATGACACTGTTCCATGAAAGTACCATCCCTTCTGGAGAAGAATGTACCTTTTCCGGAAGTGGAAATTAATGGCATTATGAGACTTTAATGTAAAATGCACAGGAATGCTTGACAAAAAATATACTTTCACAGACTTATTTTAGAGCCAGGACATTGAAAGCCTGTATCTTTGTGGCTGAGGAGACATGTTTTACCTATGTTTTCTGAGGCAAGTTTTATTTCTGACAAAATGTATGTTATTAATTTATGGAAGCTAAAGGCAAAATAAGACCTGGACAAGCATTTTTATAATGACTGTAATTCCGGCATGTAAAAGGAATTTATGCAGGTTCTTTCTATAGCCTGCTGTTTCTGCGTTTTGTTTTTAGTTTTTACCTGAATAAGCTAGTAATTTTTCCTGTGTGTGGTAAGGCTACTATTTCACTGTAAGTCTGTACATAAAAAAAGTACTTAGAAACATCTGCTCTGTTTTTTTATTTAATTAACAATTAAATGCTTCCTTTTTTTTTGTTGGTTAACATAGCACCTTGAGTTGACCTCACTTATTCTATTCAACGAATGTGAGTACATTAATTACACCACTGCCTTCCTCCTCAACTCATTTTAAGATGACGTAGTTTCAATTTGTATAGCCTGTCCTCATATTATACATATTTTCAATCTGAGGTTCCACCTTATTAACAGCTCTACCCCTTCACAGTGCTTCATGATTCTATGAGACCTCCAGGTTACAAGGACAGAATTTAGCAGACAGAATTCCATTTCCTTACCCTTAAAAACAGGGCTCTGGGTACCACGGAGTCTTATTTCTCCTCATTCTTTCAGACTCTTAAGTCTTTTATGCTTGGTACTTCATCTTTATGGCAGGCACCAGTATAGCAGATGAGCAAAGTAATTGTAAAGTCTTTTCATACAGGGCTTCTCTTCCCTCCTTGATGTCTGCAGTTTATAGCATACATCAATGTGTGGTCATAATTGTGCAATGCACAAAACAACAGTTTTCCACTGAAATAAGGTAAAATTCTTGACTTGGTTCACAGCAGAGCTCAAACACACTTCTTGGGTTCATAAGCTATAGGCACCCCATGTATGACAGGACTCTGTTTTGCTCTTTCTGCATTTCAGGGGAGAGGTTGGTATGTGTGATGGACAATGAAGTAGTGCACAGTGCATACAAGCAGATACGCTGGAAATCAAACCAGGAGAGAAAGTAATTCCTTATACTATTCTCAGTGGTGTGCTGGGAATATATGGTTTCCTAAATTATACCCGGGCATCTCCAATAGGTATGTTAATTAGATGTCTCATATAAAACTTCATTGGCTGTGCAAAAACTCAGGATGTAGCACTACAAATAAAGCTTCACTGACTTGTTTGTTTTTTTTTTAAAGCGTGGTTTTGTGTTGCAATATTTTCAATTTATTTTCAGTTTTCAGTATAAAAAGTAATGAACAAAATGTTGTTTTCTTTAACATCTCTTTCCTTTGTTTGCTTCCTGCTTCAGACAGGAAACCAAGGCAGCACTGTGGGAACAGGAGTTAACTAATTCAAAACAATAGTCCTTGTAAGCACGCTGTTAGCTATGTACAATACGTTCAGCAGGTTTGTGTAGAAGGAAAGTAGAGGATACATTTGCCTGCAGACTAAATATTAGGTCTGTTTTTTTTGGTTGGTGTTTTTTGTTTGTTTGTTTGTTTTGTTTGTTTGTTTGTTTTGTTTGTTGTTTTTTTTCCCCTGTTCTTATGGCCAGTATTGATTTAAGTGAAAAAAGGCTTGCTACAAAAAAAATGTAAATGGCTGGGAGGAAGAGGGGGAAAAACATCCTAATATGCTGCCAAAGAACTAAAATGCATTATCAGCTGATCTCCCCCTGCCTCCCTCATCACAATTAACTACTTATGAAGCATTGTCAGGTTGACAGCCCTGGAGACAAAATGTAACAGTGCATGGGCCAAACCAGTATTAGATACCTGCCTGTTTAGATGTTTCAACTAGGAATAGAAGTGATCATTTTGGAAGTATGTCACTTCCACCTCAAGTCATTAATCAGACACACTCAGCCCATGACTTCCCTTCTGAGTGGTCCGACAAGGACACCTTTCTATCAGTTACTACATCTGCTGCCATCAAAGAAGGTTTGGTGATGTGAATGTATTGTTATTTATAACTAAGTGGAGGTAAACTTTTTTCTAAATTTAATTTCTGTTCCTTTTATTTGTCCATGTTTTTATGGCTGTCCCATCCCTGGCAGTGCTCAAGGCCAGGTTGGACAGGCTTGGGATAACTAGTGGAAGCTGTCCCTGACCATGGCAGGGGGTTGAAACTGGATGAGCAACACAAACCAGTCTGTGATTCTGTGATTTTAGCATAGAATTAGAACACAATTGTAACAAAAATACCCATGGCTGTCTATAGCTCTCTATCTCCCTCTCAGAACACTACCACAGGGCATCAGAAGGATAAAATGAAATATTTTTAGATGTGGTATTTCTGTACCCTGCCAGAATATAATGGGAAGATTGTTTCTGATGAATATTATTTAGTCATACTTCTACATATAGGTACATATGCATATCTGATCTCTTTTCTCCAATATGACGGAAAACCGTCATTAGTTTTGTAAATATTTCTTTCATGACATGAAAGCTGCAAGTAGGATAATTGAGATTTAGTTCATGTTCTGTAAAACCTGTAACAGAATTAATTCAGTTCTTTCATTGGAGTATACAGTTGCTCCGGTAGATCTTTCTAATTAAATAGTTCATCTTAGTATATAGAAGCTTTTACAAATACCCCCTCTGTGCTGGCAGAGCCAGGTAGGTTGGGTGTCCCATACAGCAGCATGTGCTCAGCCTCCTCCTGCACTCAGGAGTGCCCCTTCAAAGAATCACAAAATGGTTTGGGTTGGAAAACACCTGAAGATCATCCAGTTCCAACTTCCTGCCATGGGCAGGGATGCTTCACTCTAGACTGTGTTGCCCAAGGCTCTGTCTAGCCTGGCCTTGAACACTGCAAGGGATGGGTACATGAATCCTCCTGCAAGTGGCCAGGGCTCTGCCAGGCCCTAACCATGGCCCACCAGGATGCAGACCACCAAATGCACATGCAGCGTGCTGGAAGTTTTTCCAATCATCTTTCTCTTCACTGTGTTCTTCTTCCACTGGTGGTCTCTGCTATCAATATAGGCTGTCAGGCAATGAGATCATGCTCTTTCAACAGGCCTGTGATGGGAGTTACAATGCATGGTCCCGAGTTTTAGATGACAGCCATCCTTCTTCATTCAGCTGAAGTCTGCAGGTGCTATAGAAAATCAGACCCAGAAGAGAAAGAAAGTGATATCTGTTTGTACCTTTCACTGCTTCTTGAGTGTTTGCATGGATTCTAAGACTCAGGTCAACGCAAAATTTCCTACCATCTTTTTTTTTTTTTTTTTTCCCTACTTAAAACCAGTCCTTTTAGAATGACAGGCTTTTTCCTTAGAAAATGACTTTGTTCAACCAGTGTTTTTGCACAACCATTTCTGCTGCACTGGAATAGATGCAAAATTGCTCCTACATTCAGCAAGAAGCTGTTTTAAATTCAGTCCTGGTTCCAGAGATGCTATAAACATCCATTTTGATGTGTTTAAAAACATGGTTGCTTTTACTAAAAGCAGTGTCTGGGGTGATTTTGATTTGATTGTTCAACACTGTTGGTGTTGAAAATAGGTATGTCAGCATTAGAAAGATGGTCCTCAAGCACTCAGATATTTATAACAGCAAGAAAAATTCTCATTAGCAAGCAATTTTAAAAAGTAATAACATTTTTTTTTTTGCTATTAAGCATATACAGTGTTTATATTTCCAGCAAAAATAAATTAATGGAAAATAAAATTCTGTTATGCACTAGTGCCACAGCATTGCAATATAATGTATGTGAGACCGATTGCAATTCAGCCTTCCAACAGGATTATACATGATCAAAGCTTCTGGAGTGCGAACTATGTAACTTAAATGATTGAAAACAATGTTAATGTTTAAGTTTGTCTTCTTTTTTTTTTTCTTTTTTTCAAATCAAATCTTGTTTCTTGTTAAACTAAGAAAAACAAGTGTCAACCTATATACCTTCCAGAGCAGGCAGACCTGTTCAGTGTCACGTCCACTCAATACACAGCCAGCTCAGCAACACTTAGGAGCATGTGGCTGGTAGGATTAGCCGTATAAGCCTAAAAACCTCTGTTCTTTTTGATGTCTAAGTACCAGATCAGCAGCAGGTAAGGTCAAGGCAAAAAGCCCCTCTCTAGCAGGTAGGACAGGGCTCCCACACTGGGATGGGTAGCTGTACTTTCATCCAGGAGCAAGGCTGAGCTTTTCCACTTTCCAAACTCTGAGACTTCTCCAAAGTGATAATTCACTGTAGAAGGCCTGGACCTGAAGTAGGTATCCACCACTATCAGCACATGCCAAACGATCAAACATCTTCCAGAGGACTCTTTCAGACATTAGCTTGACAATTTTAAGTCACCAAAATGTTTTCTGAATTTCTACGTTCATGGGCACAATGCCAATGTCTAACAAAATTATGAACTTCTGAAAAAACTATTTATGAGATAATGAGATAATACTGAATGTCTTATTAATTGTTAATAGTTATCGAAAAAAAAACACTCAAACCCAGGAAATCAAGAGCAGGTGTTTGGTTTTGATACAGAGCTTGTTAAAACAATCTCTCTCTCTTGCTTTTCCTGCAACTCAATATAAATGTAATATAACTGCAGCAATGTTCAGTATCTCATAACTTTCTGGAAGGCCTTGTACACATTTTGATTAATGCTCTGAACAAAACCAATGTCACTAATCTTACATAGAGTCAACAGATGTGGCTGAGGAAAGAGAATCGAACTGAGTAAGAAATCTGCTTGCAAGTGGTATGAATAGAAAAAACACATACAGGAACGATTTAAGTAACTCTGCTTCCTTGAAGAGAATTCTGTAGTCAGGGAAAAGTTCAAAAGCAATATACATAGTACTGTTACAGATGTGAAAAAATAGAATCATTGAACGGTTTGGGTTGGAAGGGACCTTCAAAGCTCATCTAGTTCCAACCCCCCCTGCAATGAATAGGGACATCTTCAACTTCATTAGGTTGCCCAGAACCACATCCAGCCTGGCACCTTCTATCCTTTCCAAATCTCCTTCCTGCTCCCCCCTTCAATTTCTTCCACTATTTTGATGGAGGCAAATACAAAGTATTTTGGCCATAACAGCCATTAATTGAGTGGTCTGCCTTTTTAGAAACAAACACTTTTTAAATATTATTTTCCTGATAAGGAAATTAATTTTTCTTGGTGCTCCCCAAGTCTTCCTGAAAAGACATTTACACTGAAACAAGGATGCACAAAAGCATAAAATGTAATCAGTTCTAAGTAATGTTAAGTTTGATGGCTTTGTAATGGAAAATAACTGAGGTGCTTGAAGGTAGTTGACATACTTTTAGGTCCTTAGTACAAAAAGTGTAAGAAAGACAGACTAGAAAAACAGGACCTGGGGATGGGGAGTATCCCAGGACCAGCAGATGTCCAGGATGGGAGTACTTAAACTAACTGACAAGTAGAAGGGCAGGATTATTGCTATGTCTGTAATGTTAATTAAGCTGGTTCTTCGAAGACTTCCAGAAGTGATGAAGATTGTTGGAAGAAGTAAACGACCCTCAGAGACCACCACCACATTTTTGGATGCATGCAGGAAACTTTCTGGAAAATGATGTAATTCATGTGTAGCCTCATGAATATGTATGTATGCCCAGGGACTATATAAGGATGGCCTGTGTAGCAATACGGGGAAACACGTTAGGAGGAGATATCCCCTGTGTCTCCCGGCGCCGCAATAAAGAATACCTGCTTGTCAGCTTGAAAACTTTGTTGGCGAGTTTGTCCCTGGAGTTTTCTCCGAATCAGTGCTATACAGTTATCCAAAATTAAATAAGAAGAGGACTATTCTGTTGCAGAACTGTTATCAACTATCTCAAAAACCTATCACCATCAGAGTGTTTAAGCTGCCTATTAACCAGAAATGATGCTTAAATTTACAGAGTAAAGAAACGAGTTCTGTGGACTAACACTTCAAGGAGTTGGCTGATGTCAGAAGACTCAAAATTTGCACAGTGCTTAACCCATGTATTTTCCTGGCTTGTACATCTCTTTCTTTGGAGATCATTAAGGCAATTGTTGAACTAGCAACTTCTGACATTGTTGTGTTGCAAGACTCCTCCACAGACCATTCAAACTCTGATAAGCTTCCAGGCTATTGGTATGCATGTTAGAAACAGAAGTCTTTTTGTACTTTTAAGCGAGACTGCCTTCAGGGCTATTTACAACATCTGCTGTGAACACAGGAATTCCTGCTCTCACTGAAAAGTCAGATTGTCACGTAGTTTAATGAAGCCAAGACACCAGACTTGTTCAGTGAAGTCAGGCGCATCTTGGACAGCCAACAGTGTGAACACCAGCGAGTCAACAAACTTTCGGTATGAGAAAAATGAGAGAATTGAACCCAGAAATTAATGCTACAATTTAACGAAAAATAAAAAATAATACCTCAGTAATGTCCCAGCAGCAGAGAATGTAAAGCTACTCAAGCCATAAAACCCCAACCAGTCTGTCAGCCCTTGCAGCATACACTTTTTAAAAAAGCATTTAAAATTGTTCTCATTTCTTCTTCTGAAGCCCCCCAAGATCCTGACTATGCTAATTCAGTGAATGCCAGTATAAAACACTTTTCCTAACTTAAGATAGGGTAGGCTACTGAGCAACCTTTTTTCAGTTTCTTGTACAGTAGCAATGAATCTTTAGATAAGAGCACTTCCTTTCCTTTCCTTTCCTTTCCTTTCCTTTCCTTTCCTTTCCTTTCCTTTCCTTTCCTTTCCTTTCCTTTCCTTTCCTTTCCTTTCCTTTCCTTTCCTTTCCTTTCCTTTCCTTTCCTTTCCTTTCCTTTCCTTTCCTTTCCTTTCCTTTCCTTTCCTTTCCTTTCCTTTCCTTTCCTTTCCTTTCCTTTCCTTTCCTTTCCTTTCCTTTCCTTTCCTTTCCTTTCCTTTCCTTTCCTTTCCTTTCCTTTCCTTTCCTTTCCTTTCCTCTCCTTTCCTCTCCTCTCCTTCCCTTCCCTTCCCTTCCCTTCCCTTCCCTTCCCTTCCCTTCCCTTCCCTTCCCTTCCCTTCCCTTCCCTTCCCTTCCCTTCCCTTCCCTTCCCTTCCCTTCCCTTCCCTTCCCTTCCCTTCCCTTCCCCTTCCCCTTCCCCTTCCCCTTCCCCGTCCCCTTCCCCTTCCCCTTCCCCTTCCCCTTCCCCTTCCCCTTCCCCTTCCCCTTCCCCTTCCCCTCCCTTCCCTTCCCTTCCCTTCCCTTCCCTTCCCTTCCCTTCCCTTCCCTTCCCTTCCCTTCCCTTCCCTTCCCTTCCCCTCCCCTCTCCTTTCACCTAGATATTTCTGAATCTCAGAAACAAGAACCAAAAGAGCACTTTTCATTTGAGCCAAGTAAATTCAAAGGTTTCTAAATTTTTCTATACATTTCTAAATTTCTAGATTAAAAGGACACTAATTATGATCTTTGAAATTTTATATTGTAGCTCCCCTCACTGACCTTTATTTTAACTTGAAGGCAATTTCAGGATGAAACCCACATTTTTTTTTTTGTGTAAAAAACCTGTTTATTTTTTGCAAATTGATAATTCCAGTAAGGACAGATTAAAAAAAATAAAAAATAAATGGCTTGATAGAAAGTACAACCAAATGTCTCCATATAATTATATATAAAGAAGTGGTTGAAATGCACACATAGGAAAATGGCTAAATTATTTGCCAGCTCCATTTTTTTATTCTTTCTTATATTCTTTCTGTAATTTTGCTTTTTTTTTTTTTTTTTTTGCCAAAGGCTTAATCCTGCTACTTTTTAAATAGTACATTATCCCCAAGTTCAAATGAGATCCTGAGGGAAGCATGTAAAAGGAACAAAAATGGGGATATTTATACTTCTTGCCATTTGGCAACTCAAATATCTAAATTAGAAGAATAGTTTCCCTCAGTTTACCATATGACTAACAGAGAGAGAACATTCCAGTAGGCAATCCAAAATGCTAAAGTTCTTGAGATGAATTGTCTTTTGGAGGTCCTACATTTTTTTCCTCCTACACTGCATAAATAAGGCACGGAGGTTAAGATAATTATTTAAATTTAGCTAATATTTATAGCCCTGAGAAGCCTCCTGAACAATTAAACATCAGCTGATACCAAACAGTGCATTATGACATTTGGACAGTTAATCTAGAACTGCTGGATATTATGTGTCTTATGTAACACACAGTTTATGTGTCCTAAGACAGTGTCTTACGTGTCTTAGGGTGTGTAAGACTCCACTGAAGGGGATATAGAATCATAGAATAGAATCATAGAATAGTTAGGGTTGGAAAGGACCTTAAGATCATCTAGTTCTAACCCCCCTGCCATGGCCAGGGACACCTCACACTAAACCATATCACCCAAGGCCTCGTCCGACCTGGTCTTGAACACTGCTAGGGATGGAGCATTCACAGTTTTCCTGGGCAGCCCATGGGCAACCCATTCCAGTGCCTCACCAACCTTACAGTAAAGAACTTCCTCCTTATATCCAATCTAAACTTCCCCTGTTTAAGTTTGAACCCGTTACCCCTTGTCCTATCACTACAGTCCCTAATGAAGAGTCCCTCCCCAGCATCCCTGTAGGCCCCCTTCAGATACTGGAAGGCTTCTATGAGGTCTCCACGCAGCCTTCTCTTCTCCAGGCTGAACAGCCCCAACTTTCTCAGCCTATCTTCATACAGGAGGTGCTCCAGTCCCCTGATCGTCCTCGTGGCCCTTCTCTGGACTTGTTCCAAGAGTTCCATGTCCTTTTTATGTTAAGGAAACCAGAACTGCACACAATACTCCAAGTGAGGTCTCACAAGAGCAGAGTAGAGGGGCAGGATCACCTCCTTTGACCTGCTGGTCATGTTCCTTTTGATGCAGCCCAGGATACGGTTGGCTTTCTGAGCTGCGAGCGCACACGGAATCCGACTCATGTTAAGTTTCTCATCAACCAACACCCCCAAGTCCTTCTCCACAGGGCTGCTCTGAATCTCTTCTCTGCCCAACCTGTAGCTGTGCTGGGATTGCTCCGACCCAGGTGTAGGACCTTGCACTTGGCATGGTTAAACTTCATGAGGTTGGCATCAGCCCACCTCACAAGCGTGTCAAGGGACCCCTGGATGGCATTCCTTCCCTCCAGCGTATCAACCGAACCACACAGCTTGGTGTCATCGGCAAACTTGCTGAGGGCGCACTCAATCCCACTGTCCATGTCAGCGACAAAGATGTTGAACAAGACCGGTCCCAACACCGATCCCTGAGGGATGCCACTTGTTACTGGTCTGCAGCCGGACATTGAGCCATTGACCACAACTCTTTGTGTGCTGCCATCCAGCCAGTTCTTTATCCACCGCGTGGTCCATCTATTAAGTTGATGTCTCTCCAGTTTAGAGACGAGGATGTCGTGTGGGACAGTGTCGAACGCTTTGCACAAGTCCAGGTAGATGACGTCAATTGCTCTACCCCTGTCCATCAGTTCTGTAGCCCCATCATAGAAGGCCACCAAATTGGTCAGGCAGGATTTCCCCTTAGTGAAGCCATGCTGGCTGTCACCATATGATTCAACCCAACCATTTCTAGGACTTTAATGCTATAAAAAAATGTACCCTGAAAATCTGTACAGTGAGCATTGGCTAACTGGTTACCATGGTCTTGATTCTGGTTTTTGGTGGGTTTTGTTTTTTGCTGCTTCCCCCCCCGCCTAATTTTTATACTACTTTTTATTAATAATTAATTTGCCTTGTGCATGAGAGACTGGAGGCATCTCCAAAAATGTCTCCTTTCCATAGAACTGAGATGGTCCAGATTTAGTTAGATTTTTTTTTCTTTAAGTTTTCCTTTTTTGCTTCTTCTCTGTTTCTACATCACCACTAAATTTAGGCTATTACTGAGCTTTTTGATGAAACATGAACTCTTGCCCTCTAGGTGGTTTTCAGCTGTCTTTTTCTTGCTATGGGTTGTGGTTTACCGTTGCCCTGGCAGGTGTCCAGTGAACATCCAGATTGCAGATTTATCTTCCTCCTTTTAGTAAAATGTGTAGCAAAAAAGGGCTAACATTTCAGTAGTGGGTGACAGACTGGGAGCTTGCAATTCTTCACAAGCTGTTAAGCTGAAGGCTTTAATTTGCACGCTTACATCAGATCAATTAGACCCCTAGGCCTTCAACTTTGTATATGTTTAAAGTATTTACTTTCTTCCTGTTTCCAGTCTTCTCATTTTTTCTTGTGACAGGTTGCAGCACTCTTCTGAACTTCTGCTTGGTGTCAAATATGCCACAAAACCAGTGACTCGTAAAATAAAATGAATACATAATTTATTAAGTTTTACAAGAATGGACTACAGCACACCAAATTTACTCCCTGATGAGTTTTCCAAATACTAGGAATATCGTTATGATGCAAAATAGAATTGCTGAAGTTTAGTAGGTTTAACTGTCTTCTTTTTCCTGCAAGACTGTACAACTTTCGTTTGTTTCTTAATATACTCTGGACCACAGTGGTCAATGTTCTGAAGCTCTGAGGTGAAACTGCATGCAAATAATAGTTTTCAGGGGAATGTCAAGCAGTCTGCAGCATTGAATACTGCTGTGTATACTCTAGTTCTCAGAAATTGTGTAAAACAGCATACAGGCCTAAGTAGAGATTTTCTAGAGAAATAATAGTTGCAAGAAGTTTTTAATCTCTTTTTGCATTTCCTGTTATCTTGTCACGGTGATGAGAACTTCCACCATCTTTTGAAAGCTCTGCCACTTCTCTCTTACTTCCATTCAGACACACACATTAATGGAGCAGAAATAAAACTGTTGCACGACACAACAGGCAGGTGAATGGCTGCGTTTCCCTGCTAAGATCTACCTGTATCATCTTGGGGAGAAGATTTACATACTTCAGTATCGTGTAACATCTTCATCCTTTTCCTGCAAGGCTGTGCCCACTTTGAAGGAATAATTTGATCTAATGCACTTTTCTATGATAGCAGCAGCAAATCACAGAATTGCAGAATTGTTTGGGTTGGAAGGGACCTTAAACCTCATCTTAGTTGCAACACCTTCCACTAGACTAGGTTGCTCCAAGCCCCATCAACCTGGCCTTGAACATTGCCAGTGTTGGGGCAGCCACAGCTTCTCCGGGCACTGTGTTCCAGTGCCTCACCACCCTCACAGGGAAAGAACTTTGTCATCTAATCTCGATCTCCCCTTCTATCAGTTTAAACCATTCCCCTTTATCCTATCAGTACATGCTCTTGTAAAAATCCTTTTTGAGAGCATCCTTTGCAATAGTATATGGAGAAAAACCAAAGCAGCAGCTGCATTACCATTTCTGCTTTGGATAGATACATGAGAATCTTGGAAAACTTAAAAGTATTCATGAAAGCCATGTCAGACAAGGCTGACTCTTATTTGCCAGGCTGCTAGACATGCCCACCAGCAAATGAATCATGCCAGTAAATGTTTACTTCAGATTTGTGATGCCTCATTATTTTCCGTTTATCTAGGCTTTTCTCTTTGGAATTTCCTGACATTTTAAAAACTGCACAAGAACGAGGTCTGTTTCTCACTTCACAAACTGTGTCAACTTCTAGCCTTCTTGTCTCTCACCCTTCAGGCAAGACCCAGGTTTGCATAATTTACATGGTTTTACTATTCAGAAACTTTCTGGATGATACTCCATCATGATGCTCCGTTCTTTTGTTGTAAAGACAGCTTGTTACTACTTGACAAAAATACCAACAAAATCCCACCTCAGTGAATGATAACCACTAACTAACTTTGGAAGATGTGTTCCACAAAAACAGTCATCACTGTAAAAACCAGTAATTTCTATGAACATTAAGAGTGAGATTACAGCCAGGGCAAAGATGAAGAATTAGAGAAATAAAATGTCCACTGTGTCCTATTTCTTATTAAAATATTTCAGTTCATATTAGGTATATTTAAAGGACACAGAAAAATACTAAAGCTAACATTAGCTATAAAACTAATATAGCAGAATGCGTTAATTTCAAGAATAGCTGGTGATATAACTGCTGATTTTCCTTTCTTATACCTTTATGCGATATCACTTTACCTGATTTTAAATGTAATGCTTATTAACAATGCAAAATATGTCATACATGAAACACACACATATGATCATGTTCTGTGTGAAAATTTTAACTTTGCTTTGTGGTCACATACAATACAGCAATATGTATATTATTACTGTCCTCCCACTAGGTGGTTCCATTCTTTTCTTTCTGCCTTATGTATTCACATCTGCCATGGTGGGAGGGAACAGTTTAGAAAGGGAGAACAGAACCTTGGAGTAAATTCTGATCTCATTTACATCACTCAGTAACAGAATTACCAGCTGAAAATCCATTATAATTGCTATTTTTACGCCCCCCCCAAAGAATTTGTTTTAGTTGGATAATTCATAATATACATATATATGCACAGAAACAGAGGACAAATCTCCTGTAGCATTACGAGATGCATGGAAATGTTTGATGTATTTTTATTTTAAAATATTGCTTAGTGTCTTCTGTTAAATGTAAACAACCCCATATTTTAAATTTATTTTCAAATCATAGTATTTTCTGCCCTATAGAATCACAGAATGGTTTGGATTGGAAAGGACATTAAGATCACCCAGTTCCATGGGCAGGGACACCTTCCACTAGACCAGGTTGCTCTAAGTCCTGTCCAACCTGGCCTTGAACACTGCCAGAGATGAGGCAGCCACAGCTTCTCTGGGCACCCTGTGCCAGGGCCTCACCAGCTTCACAGCAAAGGCTCATATCTCATCTAAATCTCACCTCTGTCAGTTTAAACCCTGTTACCCTTTGTCCTATCAACTACAGTCCCTAACAAAGAATGCCTCTCCAGCATCCCTGTAGGCCCCCTTCAGATACTGGAAGGCTGCTATGAGGTCTCCACGCAGCCTTCTCTTCTCCAGGCTGAACAGCCCCAACTTCCTCAGCCTGTTTTCATGATCAGTCCCCTGATCATCCTCGTGGCCCTCTTCTGGACTTGCTCCAACAGCTCCATGTCCTTCTTATGTTGCTGACACCAGATCTGAACTTAACTGCTTTTTGTTGAATAACTTTTTGAGAACAGTATTATTGCTGTACCTAAGTGCATTATAAATACTACCAGTGTTAGTCTTATTCCTTCTGTACCTTATTATCTTGCTCCCCTTTTTGCTTTAATTGAACAGAGACCTTCATTGGACCATCCATAACAATTTTGTTCAAGTTCAGAGTTGCTGCACTTAACTGAGAATCCTTTTAAATCTTAAGAACCCTGAAAATTGCAGGAAATAGACTGTATGAACTGGACAGGCAGGTCAGAAGTATCGGTTTCTTTGGTGACTACTGGATAGTTTTAATAGCGAGGCTCCTTACTTCAGCCTTAATTGTAACTAGAATATTAAAAAAAAAAACAACAAAAAAACGGAACATTGGAGAAAAGTAGTCATATAAAAGGAAAAATTACTTCCGAAAATGCACAAAAGCACAAACAAATCATTATGTTTGTAAACCTTTTATTACTAAAACTGAGAGAAGGAAGGGGCACCCAATGTGTCAGTTGCGTTGCAGCAACAGAACAGTGGAAACCAGTTAACAGAGAGCATACCAAAAAAAAGAGTAATTCTCAATGGAAAGGTAATTTTCTCCAAAGAACAACTTTTACACTTGTGAAGTTAAAGAAGAGCAGGCAGCAGAGAATGATACCTGATAGCAACCACGACCTGGCTGCCTATTAAACTGTTAACTAAGCACACATAGAACTGTGCACCTTTCCATAAAAATTTAAATCTGTTGGAAACTACGTACACTGAAATGCACAGAAATGCTTATTCACTGCGAGAGTGTTCTGTGTCCAAATTAGATGTCTTTTGTGAGGCAGTAAAGCATGACAAATTCAGTATTTTTACATGCCCACTTTCAAGTTGACTTTTCCCTGCACTTGCAGTAATGCCAACAACAAAGCTCTACCATTAAAAAAAACCTAGCATGTGAATGCTGAAGTCCATTTTTAAGTTCGTGTAAACAGTTACAGCTGAGTACTGATGGGTATCTTTTTGTTGAGCATTCTTCCCCTGTGGGGGGGGAGTGTGGGGGTGTGGGTGTGGGGGTGTAGGTGTGGGGGGTGGGGGTGTGGAGGGGTGTGGGGGGTGTGTATGGGGGGGGCGTGTGTGAGGGGGTGTGTGTGGGGATGTGTGGGGGTGTGGGGGGGTGTAGGGGGGTGTGGGGGTGGGGGTGGGGGTGTGTGGGGGTGTGGGGGTGGGTGGGGGTGTGTGGGGGTGTGAGTGTGGGGGTGTGGGTGGGTGGGTGTGTGAGTGTGTGTGTGTATGGGGGGTGTGTGTGTGTGTGTGGGTGCATGGGTGTGGGTGTATGTGTGAGGGTGTGTGTGTGGGGGGGTGTGTGTGGGGTGTGTGCGGGTGTGTGTGGGGGGTGGGGGGGTGGGGGGGTGGGGTGGGTGTGTGGGTGTGGGGGGGTGTGATTGTGTGTGTGTGTGTAGAAGGGTGGGTGTAGAGGGGGTGTGTCTGTAGAGGAGTGTGTGTGTGTAGAGGGGTGTGTGTGTAGAGGGAGTGTGTTCGTGTGTAGCGGGTTGTGTTTATGTAGGGGGGTGTGTGTAGAGGGTGTGTGTGTGTGTAGAGGGGTGTGTGTTTGTGTGTAGAGGGGTGTGTGTAGAGGGGTGAGTGTGTGTGTAGAGGGGTGTGTGTGTGTAGGTGAGGGGTGTGTGTGTAGAGGGGGATGTGTGTATAGAGGGGGGTGTGTGTGTAGAGGGGGATTTGTGTGTGTAGAGAGGGGTGTCTGTGTAGAGGGGTGTGTGTGTGTTTTTAGAGGGGTCTGTGCGTGTAGAGGGAGGGTTGTGTGTGTAGAGGGGTGTGTGTGTATAGAGGAGTGTGTGTGTAGAGGAGTGTGTGTGTAGAGGGGTGTGTGTGTAGAGGGGGGTGTGTGTGTGTAGATGGTGTGTGTGTAGAGGGGTGTATGTTCAGAGGTGTATGTGTAGAGGTGTGTGTATATAGAGGTGTGTGTGTATAGAGGTGTGTGTGTGTAGAAGTATGTGTCAGGATTAAAGAGAATAAAATAGTTTGAGAAGTGGAAGAGTTGAAGAAAATAAGCAAATCAGAGGCAACCACTCACCACCTCCTGTTGGTAGGCTAATGCCCAGCTGGTTTCTGAGCAGAAGGTGGCAAATCCTCCTAAATCCCCTTTATTGTCATTGCTGAGCATGATGTTACATCATGTGGAATATCTGTTCAGTTAGTTTGGGTCACCTGCCTGGTGGTGTACCCTCCCAGCCTCCTGCACACCCTACAGTATTCACTGGTGAGGCAGAGTGATAAGCAGGACTGCTGTGCAGATGCTGTTCAGCAAAGCTGCGTTACTGTACTGAGCTGTTTTGGTCACACATCTAAACCACAGCACCATGTGGGCTGCTATGAAGAAAAGTAATTCTCTCCTAGCCAGGTTGAGGCCATCTGAAGGGAGAAAAGCCTCCAGAGATGGTGGCTCCTCTGCAGGCAGGGGGTGCCAAGGACTATCTACTCCCACTGTAGAACTTGTCTTTTTTTTAAATGTAATTGGAGTTTTCCGTTGCTGCAACCTGTGGTTGTTGCTTCTTCCCTTTCACTGAGTATCTTGAGCAAGACTAAGAGTCATGTTTCCTCTATAACCATGCCTTTGACTGTTGAGGACAGCAACAAGATCCACCTCTTAAATGCTTTCTGTTTCTCCATGGTGACTAAAACCTGTTCCTTCACTCTATTTATACATTTGATGAATTCCAGACCCCACTTAGGAGGTCTGCCTTTTTTTCATCTCTACTGAGGGCCAGTCGTGAGGAGTATTTCTGTGTGTAAGCTCAAAACCAGGTAGAGTCTTCCAGCTGTGGCCTTACAGCTGCAGAGTATAGGATAGAGTCCCTTTGCTTTCTTTGACCTTGCTGTGATCTTGCTGATCCATACACTACTGACTCACATTAAACTCGATGACCAGATGGGACCCCTGGTATCCTTCTTTGCAAAGCTGCTGGAGTCTGTCTCCAGCTTGTACGATTTCATGAGGATATTCTGTCCACGGTGCTGGATTCTGCAGTTGTCTGCTTATTTTATCAAGTTCTTTCTGCTATTTTAAAGCAATAAAGTAACAGAATGAGCGACTCCAATCTTGATATTGGATATTATAATTTCCTTACTCTCCTGTAGCAGATGCATCCAGAATTAGCATTAAAGTTTTGTGCCTCTTAAAAATGAGGGAGAGATGTCCCTTTCTCAAGTGTCTTTCAGACTACTTTGCAAACTGCAATAAACCAGAATGAAAAATCTGAAATACCAGGTTGTATGAATTTCGGGTAATGCACTAGTCACTGTTATCTGCTGTGGTGAGTGGAACAGAAGGTAACTCAGCCTGGCACAGATAATGATTCCCTCATATCAGTTTTGCTGAGGTATGTGGAATACATACCCTTGTTTCAAAAGACTGTAAAATCTTACAGTTGCAGGTTTACATTCTGAATTTTTATACATTCCCAGGGTCTGTCAGCTACAGTGAAACAATACTGTGTTATGTATGGGAAAATAGAAAGCTATCATCTCAAAATAGACCATAATATTGCACCTTATTAAAAAATACAAGTGGATTTTCTGCCAGCCACCATGACTTATGATAATGACTTTTATCAATATGCAATTACTTCCGTTACCCTAGAACATACTGACATTCATTTATTTAAAGATAATGTAACACATTTGAATTCATTGAGGTAATCTATGGATATGATTAAATGTGAATGCCTATCTTATATCAAATAGTAAAATAAAAAAAACCTGTAATCAGATCTTCTGCACTGCTAAAAATAGGCTGCATTAAATTCTGAAAACTGCATTTGAGCTTATTTGAAACACAGTGGCAAGCAACCATAGAGAAGCAAAAGTATAACTTGGGTGTTTACCAGTTCAGACATTCATTCCCCCCCCCCCCCCCCCAATGATATAGCGGAAACTTGGCAATAAGAAAAACATACAGTAAAAAAAACTAATCCTAGTCTCTGGAATGGGATACAGAGTTTGCGGTAATTTTGGGACAGAAGTTAAGTAGTGAATCTTGGTAGAGGTAAAAGTCTAACTGAACAGGTTGTGTAGACCTGTTTTGAAGATGCGGAGCTTAAATGTAGCAACAGACAGGCATTGCAGCGTACTCTTTAGGTGTTGAATCATCATCTTACCCCACAAATGCTGCTTCCTTGCAGAGAACCTAGGGTTTTCAGGCCTCTAACTGAAATGTATGTAGTTATGTATAGCACATGTGCTACATAAGAGCAGTTCTCCAGTGGCAGGTTGTTATGAGAATAAACACTTTGAGGTCCACATCTCTGAAGATGCTCAGCAAAGCAAAAAAACCCCAACCCAACCCAAAACTAAATAGAATGACAGCAAAAAAACAAACCAAACCAAACCAAACCAAAAACCAACCAAACAACCAAAAAAACCAACCCAAAACCAAACTCACCCCCTCCCCCCCAACAAAAAAAAAAAACAAAAAACCAAACACAGCCCCCCCCCCCCCCCCCCCAAAAAAAAAAAGGGTGGGAAAAAAAACAAATTAAGGAAAAAAAGAAAAAGCTCCACAACGGGGGGGGGGGGGGGGAAAAGTGCGTATGGGGAAAACTGGGGGAAAAAGCCCTCACCAATGGGCAAGGGGAGAAACGAATGGGGGGGTGGGGGGGAGGGAAGTGGGAACTAAAAGTGTGTGTGGGGAAAAAACCTGGGGGGAAAAATGATGAAACAAAAAACAGTGTGTGTATGAAAAATAAAAAAAAAACAAACACCAAAAAAAAAACAAACAACCCAGCAAAAAATAAAGAGGGGTGGGAGGGAGGTGAAGGGGAGCAGCAGTGTGTGTGTGATAAAATGGGGGAGAAAACTTTGGAGAAAAACCCCAAAACACCAATCTGGGGGAAAAAAAGGGGGGGGGGGAAGGAGGAGAAGGGTTAAAAGTGTGCGTGTGTGAAAAGTGAGGAGAAAAATCATGGAACAACAACAATAAAAAAAGTAATAAAGAAAAACCAACAACAACAAAAAAAAAACCACAAAACCTTGGGTGAAAAACCCAGCCATAAAAAAAAAAAACAAACTTTCAAAAAAACCCACCATGTCCTGGATTCAGCAGTAGCACTCATTTTTCTCCTTCTTAGTAGCTGGTGGTAGCATGTTTCTGGGTTGTCGGCTGGGCTTAAACCACGACAAACCAAAACCAAAGGCCCTTCTCCCCCCGTGGGGGGAAAAGGTCAACCAACCAGTGAGGAACAGGGGGGGTGGAGTGGGGGAATTTTGGAGGAGAGAAGTGAAGTGGGGAGAAAAGTGGTGGTGGTGGTTAAACTGTGGAAAAAGCCCACCCCACCAACCAGAAGGGAAAAAAAAGGTGGGGTAAAAAGTGGAGAGGGAAGTGTGTATGTGGGCCATGGGGAAATACCCCTACCAACCTGTGGGGAAAAAAGTGGGAGGGGGAATGGGGATGAAGGGAAGGGGGAAAAGTAGGGGGGAAAAAATGTGGAATAAAAAACAGAATGGAAAAAAATCCAGCAAAACAAAAAACAAAAAACCAACACCTCTCGCCCCCCTCAGAAAAGAAAAAAAAAACCAACAAAAAATAAAACCATAGCAAACACAGAAAAAAGGAATAGAGAAAAAACAACTCAAAAGAACCATGGAGTGGGGGAAAACCCAGCCCCCCTCCCCCTCCAAAAAAACCCACCCAAAAACAACCAAGCAAATTAAAGCAAAAAAAAAAACAAATAAAAATCCCAAACCCAAACCTCCCTCTCTCCCCCACCAAAACAAATAAACCCCCTGGGGAAAAAAGAAACACCCCAGCCCAGTAGGAGAAAAAAAGGGTGGGGGGGGAGGAAAGTGCATAGGGGGGGAAAAACAGGGGGGAGGAACTGAGGAAAAAAACCCCACCAACTGATGGGGTTGAAAAATAGTGGGGAGGAGGGAGGGGGATGGAGAGGGAAAAAAAGTGGGGAAAAAAACCTCCATGGAGTTAAAAAATGCAGAACAAGAAAACATGGTGGGAAAAAAATCCAGAAGAAGAAAAAACCCTGAAAAAAAAACCAAACCCAAACCTGGAAAAGAGAAAATAATAAAAAAAAACTTGAGGGGGAAAAAGCCCAGCCAAAAAAAACATGGGGGGTGGGGCAAACCCCCCAAAATAAAAACTCCAACAAAACCACCCAACACCCTCCCCTCCCCACCCAAAAAATAAAACAAAACCCCTGGGGAAAAAAAAAAACCAAACCACCAAAAAACCTACAGCAAAAAAAAAAAAAAAAAGGGGGACACCTCCCCCTCTCCCCCTCCCCCAGTCCCTTGGGGAAAAAAAACTAGTGGAAATCAGAAAAGTGGAGGAGAAAAGCGGAGTGGAAAAAAAAGTAGTGGTGGGGAAGTTTTGTTGGGGAGAAGGAAGGGAGGAGAAACGTGGTGGTGGAAACCGGAAAAATACCCCCAACAACCAGAAGGAAAAAAAGGGTGAGGAAAAAAGTGTGTGTGTGAAGTCTGTGTGTGTGAAGCATGTGTGTGTTCCCCCCAACATCGGGGGAAAAAGTGGGAGGGGGGAAAGAGGAGGGGGTGAAAGTGTGGGGAAAAGTGGGGTGGGAAAAGTGGGGTGGAAAAAACATGGAACAAAAAACACCATGGAAAAAGATCAAGAGGGGAAAAAAAACCAAACAAACCAACAAAAACAAACCAGGAAAAAGGAATGAAGAAAACCAACATAAAAAAACCTTGGGGAGAAAAACCTGGAGAAAAAGGAAAAAAAAAAAAGAGGCGAGAAAAAGGCTGGAAAAAAGAAAGAAACCCAACCCAGCAAAAAGAAAATGCAGCAACTCCCGCCCAAACCTTTATTTCTTGGAAGGACACAGCATCATCTCCCCTGAGCCTTCTCTTCTACAGGTTGAACTTGCCAGGCTCTCATGGAGGGATGTTCCAGCCCTCCCCTGGAGCTGATCTGGCAGATCTGTGTGTGTCTCATCCTGGGCCTCAGAGCTGAAGGCAGTGCTCCAGGAGGGGCAGAGGAGGGGGATGAGGACCACCTCCATCATTCTGCTGGCCATATTTCTCCCCGTGCAGCCCAGGATAAGATTGGCTTTCTGGGCTGCAAGCACATGCTGCTGCCCCATGTACACCAGTGTCCCAAAGTCCTTCTCAGCAGCATGGTTCTCAGTCATTCTTCCCCCAGTCTGTATTGATACTGGCGGTGGTACTGAGCTAAATTACTGAGCAAGTGCAGTTTTCTTCCCAAATAACAAAGCTGAATTTTGGACAGATTTTGCTAAACATGAAGATGCATCTCAAAGTGTCTTCATTGAATATGTGTACATAATTCAGTTGTACAATCTTGAATTGGGCTTTGCAGAAGGACATGCTGCCTCAACAGCAATTTCTAGCTCAGTATGATTAAAGGGAACGATTTTCATTCGTTGGCTGATTTTGGCAGTCGCTGTAAAACAAACCAGTGATCTCAAAAGTCTATCTACAGAATGCTATTCTCCAAAGCAAAGAAAAATGAAGTTCTGTTTCATGGAAATGCGTCTTTTATAATCTGAACTCACTGGAAGGCAGCAAAGAATTCTCATGGGCACAGTAATTCCAAAAATTTATCAATCAAACTAAGCATTTTAAGTGAATTACCTATTGCTTTGAATAGGGCCTCACTGTAGTATTATTAATACAGTAAGTTGTTTCTCTTCCAATTTATCTATCTTTACCTGTAGTCTTCTCATGCTGTTCACATAGTCATTGTAAACTCTCCTTAGTTAGGGGGGAGTTGGCAGTCAGTGTATCAAAGTTAGAAGTACTTAAGTCTTCCATCTGATTTGAGACTAATAGTTTCTTCATCTATTGCTGCAGGAATGCCGGTTCCTCTTATGAATAATTCCTTTTCAACTTGGAGGGCTTTGTCTGTGCCGAGAGCTCCTGCTGGAGCTTGCAAATGCTTACAAAGCTGTTTCATCCATAGTGTTTTGTACGTACTTCTGCATAAGTCAGAACGTGCTCTGCTCTGTGACCTGACCCCTAATCTGAAGTGAGCTTGTTCTTTCCTGGGGAAAGCTGATGCAGAGGTTTTACTACTCTGGAGTATTGTTCACAGTTCTTTACCTTGTCAGACTTGTGGTGCCATGCCATACCATTCCTTGTAGTTTGACCCTTCTAACCTATATCCCTATGTGATATGAAACCACGACATTTCCAACAGGCAGTAGTTATGAGTTATTGAATATTATTAATTTAATTTGCTGCTTAGACCCTCGCTCTATACAAAAAAAAAAAAAAAGAACTTCCCTGAGTGTACAGGTTGAGGTAGCAGACTGATGTGACTGAAGACTACACCAGATAAACCTTTAGTGTCTGATCTCAGTCCTTTGCACAAATGGAAGTTTTACAAGACTTTCATGTGGAGCTTTGCCCAGTATTGTCTCCCAAGTGCTTGCTGTGGCCCTCTGGGGGATTTTCAACATGCAAATGTCAGTGAGGGCAACACAGTAGTGTGCAAGCAGTCAGGGTTTCCAAGACTAAACATCAAAACCAAAGCTGGTCTTGAGATATAACTATAGCTCTGATTTTGGTATTAGCCCTGAGCGGACTTTTTGCAGCTTCTTCTGTACCTTGTCCATAATATAACTTCTAGTTTTCTCCTCTCTTGAGCCTTTTAACTCTCACCCCAATCTAGTCCTTCTGTGCACCTGGTAGTGCTGCTAAAATAGCCTAATATAAAGCTATTTAACCTTTCCTGTGGGGCAAGTCCAGTAGCAAGTTTGATATCCGCAGGGATAAACTGTACATGCCCCAGTCTGCTTCCAAGGGGACAGTCTATTTCTGGATGATCAGGTTGTTCACTCTTCAGAAACACTTGCTGCAATGCAATTGGAGAGGAAAATGGTACAGTTTAATACCTGTCTTGTGTAATTTCAAAATTATGTAACTAAATGTTGTAGATGATCCAAATTATGCTCTTGGTGGAGGTGGGACGGGGGTTAGTGTGTATGGGGGGGTTAGAGTTGGGGGGGGGTTTAGCACTGTGGGGACTTAGGGCTAGGGATGGGGGTCAGGACTTTTCTTTCATATTGGAGATATTGGAGGCTTTTAAAATAAACACAGTGACAATGTCTCCTGCCAGGAACTCTTGGAAAAGGCTCAAATATTGTAATTTATTTTAAATTGGCCAGATCTCTACTCATATTTTTTTTCATCGATTATTCTATAAAACACGTTGGATTTTGAAAAATTGTAGTAGGTTTGAAAGGCACTTGACTGACATCATGTTGATTAAATATCATTTCCTCTGACAACCCCAGTGAGACCTCTTACTCACAGTAAATACATGACCTAACTGAATCCTTTTTTTAAATTGCTTTTGCATTTCAAACTGTAAAAGTGACACCAGGCCTCCTTCTCCCACGCAGCTCGAATACCTTCCTGATGACTCCTTTTGACCTGCCACTCAGGTAATAACATCAGCACTCTTGGTAAATGCATCAGGATATTTCTAGTGTGTTCTGATTGAGAAATGGGGAAACAGAAGTTTGGGATTTTTGGTTGGAAAATGCATGAGCTCAAGCACAGGATCAAAAATGTGAGCTAGCTTTGTTTTATAAAGACAGAATATCACAAGCTTACATTGGTTTAGCAGTGGTCTTCTGCCTCAATTTCAATGAAATAAAATTATATTAGAATTGCTTGGGAGGAAATAAGGCTTTACGTACATTTTTACTGATTGCATACTTCATATTAAGATGTTTCTATAGAACAAGAAAAAATTATATCAAGGCATGATAGGAAAAATTCTTAATATGAAATTATTACTTTCATCCCTTTTACATTTACCTTTTACTTAGAAGAAGCCAATCTATTGTTTATTTGGGCATGTGTTACTGATGCACCCCAGCTCGATCATTTGGCAGTAGCTATCTGGCTGTATCTTCTGGGTATTGATGAAAGCAGTAGTAATTTAAAGTTGAGGGAGGCACTTTTGCCAGCAGCATACATGTGTAATGATTTCTGCTTTCTGGTTGTATGCTCCTGAGAATATAATATACCATCTCAAGCACTTCATACTTCAAAGGTATCTGTCTTAGTCAAAAGCTCATTCAGTATCATGATTGCAGGCACCTTCTGTCTCTAAATATCTGATACTGGATAAAACTAAATGTTATTTCTGGTGCCTAAATATCTTTTACCCCTGTGGATATAGCTCAGTATAACCAAATGTTTTCCTATAGGCTACACTGACACAGTCCAAATCCATAAATACAATAGATTCTATAATTAATTATGTGATAATTCAGTTGAAAACATTGAAATAATTCAACTGCCATTCTGTTATTTCCCTGGCTCCCATGTCATCCTGTCTCACTGGTTTTAGATGCAGGTAGCTGGTATGGGGAGTGTCTAATAGGCAGTGTTGTAAAGCAGTGCAGGTCTTGACCAGCTCTCTAAAAATTGAATTCATCAATTTGCAGATGTTTCAGAAGTATTCAGTGTCTTCTGAGTATCCTCCTTGGTTAGATATGAAATAAAACATTTAGTCTTGTCACAAATACAGCTCTGTTTTGGGGGAAAAAAATGTGACAAAGGGTTTTTGAGTGTTTCTTCCTTTTTTGTTTCTTTTATTTGTTCTATGAACATATGCATTCCCTTGGAAACAGATGAACTTCTCCAATTCGCATTACCCCTTTCTCACTGTGCCTGTACCCAGCAAATCAGTAAAATGGAAGATTACACATTATATCTGTGGTTTGCCTCATTTTGTGGACTCTCAGGCTTTAAACAGCATCATGAATGATATTTTTCTGGTTATTTTTCATTATATTAAGATGTGATTTACAACTTTAAATGTTTCAATAGATGTAATGTTTTTAAGATTTAGTTTTATTTCTCATTATCCTACTTTGGTAATAAATGAAACAAGTCATGTCTGTTTTGCCCATGATGGTAATTGGTGAGTGACCTTTCCCTGTCCTTACCTCAATCCACGAGCCTTTGTTTTATTTTTCCCTCCCATGTCCAGTTGAGGAGGGAAAGCGGTAGAGCTACTTTGTGTGTGTATTGTCTAGCCATGATCACACTGTTCCAGCTGTAATGATTATAAATTAATCTCTATCCACACTTAAGAATTTATTGCCTGAATGTTAATTGTTATCTGGGGAATAACAAATTGTTGGAAGACAGCAGCATGATTTTTTTCCTCTGCTGGCATGGGAATGACACTGAAAGGATTGAGATACTTCCTATATATTCTTGGAAGTAACAGCACTTGAAAAAGATACTAACTGGGAGTGTACACCAATTTCCAGTTTCCTCCTCCAGGAAGAACTGGCATAAACCGCTTTACCAACCTTCAGAGAAATGTAAATATAACAGTGCCCTTCACTATTAACAAGGAAGTGAGAAGATTCACACATTTAAGTATGGTGTTTAGAGCCTGAATGAGTAATTCATAATAGCAGATATTTTGCAGTGTGTAAGGAATTGAGTCACTGTCATCCCTTTCTATTCATGGATAATGTGTAAAGCAGGGTTCTGGGAAGTCAGAGTGAGAGATGAGTATCTTTCAGTTCATGTTGGGAATGCACATGTGTGCATGATCTAAAACTGAGCCTTGATTTGTCATGTCCAGAGAAGCTAGTCTTTTGCAACATAGCAAAAGATGCCCAAGCTGCAAGACAACCAAAATAAGCTCCACCAAGTCTTGACTGCTTGTGAAGATTATTTTGTGTCCGCTGCTATCAAGTCTGTGTCTGCTCCTCTTTCCAGGAGGACCTCAAGAATCTGTTCAAAGGATCCAGCTGCTACACTGAATCCATTATGTAAAGTAGTTGAGTTAAATGTCACAAAAGGCATGTCCAAAAGTTGGAGTACCTCAGTGGTCTCTAATTAAAAAATGGGCTTTTCTAGTGTTTATAAATTCAGATACTTTTTCCTAAGCAGTACTCAACTCTTCTTTAAAGTAGCTGATCTGTCTGCATTGATCTGCTAATATTCAGAAGGAATGGATGCATTTTTTCTTAACATATGCTTAGATCCAGTGTTCAATGTTTTCTGTTAGAGCAAAGTGCTTCTGGAAATAGCTTTCTGCTAAGAGACAATGGACGGAAATTGTATATGAGAGGTTAAGTATCTGTGGTTTATTTTGATCTGTCTTTGACTGGCTTTTTTTCACATTTTCCTGGCACTGGCTACAAACACTGGCTCACCTCTGGATTTCCCCACCCCATCTTGAAAGTAAAATTCAGGATAATCATTAAAAAACTTGGACTGAAAATTGTATGATGCATTCTAGTGTAAATTTTGAAAGTCTTTCAAACTTAATGTTTACAGTAAGTTCACACACACAGAAGTAAGGAAGTAGCAGTCACAGTGAAAACTAATGGTCAGGAGAGAAAAAACAGTTGTCAGTGTCATTCTTATGTGCTGGTGGTGTTTATGGCTTCTTTCAGCCAAATTCAGTAAATGACAACCTTGGCAGATCTCTGCTGTAGCTGGTCAATGTGTTTCCTGTCCTGATTCTTCAGGTATGAAGAATGGAGATGGCAAGGACAGTATGTGGAGTAGAGGAAATGGCAGGTGTGTATACCTGCTCTGGAGATGAACAAGATGGCTCCAGGCCAGTTGGTATGCCTGCATTAAGTCTTAAGGAGGTGATGGACCACACTGCTGCTGTTCAGACCAAAGCAGTTGCTAAGCATGTCAAATCTTTTTTTGAGAAATACATTGGGTTGGTCTTCTCTGGAAGCAAGAGCAAAAGTTGAAGACTGAAATTGGGCTGAACACATGAAGGACTTTTTGTGTATGAATGATGTGTGATGGCTTAAAAAAAAAAAGGCAGACCCCTAGAAACTTTGTGTGGTGTGTGTGACACATACAAGGCCTTGGGAGCAAGCTGGCGCAGAAAGATGCTAGACAGGTTTCTGACCTCTTCATTTCTCTGCTGCAATATGCTGCTTGGTGTCCTGTAGGACACAGTAACTTCTGATGGGTGACTAATGAGTGTTTCCAACAGCTAACACATTAACAGAAGCCTCACTAGCTTAGTTCTTCATCAAGCAAAGAAAGGCTCACAGTGTGCAGTGAGAATACCTGATCACTCATAAAAAGCATGTGGCGTGGGGATTACCAAAACATGAAAAGTTAGCCTTTAAACATCCAGTTATTCTCTTCCATACCTAGAAGCCAAGTACACCTGTGCTTTATGAGACTAGAACCAGTTTCTGAGATCACTTGCTAGTAAAGTCTCATACTTGCCTGTCAAGAAAATAGAGGGGAAGCTTCACTATTACTCTGAGTATAACGTTTTGATATGTTGAGTTAACTCAAAATATGCTGTTTCAAATTACTTCCATGAAAATAATCTCCTTTGTGCCATGAATATCTGGATTCTTCTGTAGGTGAGCACTGGAGGAATATACCTCCTATCACCATGTGCTGGAGTTGTTAATTTGCATAAATTCTATCTGACCATCTTATTGTGTACCGAGGAGTAAAATTTGAGTGGCTGTAAGAGTTTGAATGGGATAGACGTATCAGTCTGAAAAGCTTCACTGTAGACAGTGTGCCATTTTCTCTTGACCTGAAAGAAAGTTTTCAGATCAGTCTGCTGAAACACTTGAATTTCTGGTATTTCCAGTAGTTTATTTTTGAGTTATTTTGACATTTTCAGATTGACATTTCTAATTCTACTGTGTGAGAGCTTTCTTCAGAAGAGATATGCAACATTTTGTTCAGCATTTGTTGCAAAAGAATTTTAGAGATATTTTTAGAGGAGAACATTATCAGAAAGTCCTAGGAAATGTTGAACAAGGCTTGAAAATAAAGAATGCATGTAGCAGATGTAGTTTGGAATGAGAAATCAAATTATCTCAGTTTTCAGAATTTTTGTACTGCACTTTTATTAGAC